>NC_080169.1:38352990-38462990 GCF_950295315.1 Erinaceus europaeus
TCAAGCCCCAGCCATAACCCAGGAGGCAAAAAAAAAAAAAAGATTGTATTGTGAGTCATATAAAAGCATAGGCATAGAAATAATGTTCTTCCTGCAACATTATATCTTTTTTAAAATCTGGATATGAACTATTATAAACTGAAAAGTATCTTCCATTGTACTCAAATTTCAATGCTAGCATGATTTTTTTTTAAGTTTACTTTATGAGAGTGTTTGGAGATTGACCTTGTTGGATTGTCAGTTTACATTTACAGAGAATTTTTAAGAATGAGTAACATACTATAGAAATGATCCCTGAAAGTATAGTCTTATGTTTTTGTTCATTAATCCTTTCTTAAATAAAAAATTAAAAAAAAAGAACTAGTAACAAAACACCTACCTTTATAGATGATTATGCCTATTTGTACTTAATTCATCACTTGAGAAACATTTCAATGATGTCATGTAAACTTCAAGCCATCTCACGGATAAACTTATAATTCATATATACAATTTCTAGACCATTTTTTCAGTGTTCCCATAGTTATCTGAAATCAGGTTAGGAATTCTGATTAAAATCGGTTTTCTAATTTAGCCACACAGTTCAGGAAGTGATGGTTTGCATGGTTGTTATCAATAGGAATACAGTTCCATATTTCCCCAAGATGGGAGTCACCCTACCCTACCCTCCATACAAACATCATCTTCCTTCACTGGATGTTTTTTTCTGATAAGTTTATGTATTGCTAAATTCACTAGATTAATTTCAAGTAGCTGGATTCCAAATAATATTAATCAAAAATCACATGTTGAATTATCTTAAAGATTAGGCAGTCTCTTCATGAGACTTGCCCCATATAATGTCAAACTAAGATTCTTTGTGACTTATACAGCATTCTGCTACTTCAATAGTTTACTTGCAAGAAGTTTAAATGATGCAATTTTAATGATACTATATGTGCTGTTTGTGATTGTTTTTACTCCCTATGTCCTACTGAACTTAGTTGACTTTTGCTTTGAGCAAAAATAATTTATCTCATACATTTTAATGAAAATTTTCTACCTGAAATCTCCATATATGTCATATTTCTTATCATAAACATTTCCGAGTGATGATTTTATGCTCTTGACAAAATGTGGTCTCAAACTAATGTGCATTATAGAGAAACATATTTTATATTTACATATTTTATTAGTGACAAGTGGGACCAGAGCAGGAGTCTGACTCTATGCTGGAATATGCTGAACTAGATATCTGTTCTGACTTTCAGGCATACAAATGCTGTATTCTATTGTGGAGTCACCTCGTTACTAAGAACATTTTTATAGTTTCAGAATATTTTTAGACTAGTTTATATACTTTTATTTATCATTAGACTATAAGAAAAAGTCTGGTCTATGTACATACCTGTCATGAGCACCCAAGATCTAGTGCCTAATAATGTCTACTCTAGCATTTTTCTTGCTCATATTCTGTTTTGTCTCTTAGAAATTACCTTTAAAATTTTATTGATAAGACTTTTTATAGAACTTTTTGGAAACTGGTAGTAAATACTTTTATGCAATTTGAAGTGTTACGAGTTTTGAAAATTAAACACAGCTTGTCTCCAATTTTGTCCCAGTTATATAAATCACTCAGTTCATTTGTATGTATACAGATATGCATGCTTGCTTGAATATTTATGTTTGTGTGTGTTTGTTCATGTATACTAAAGCTGGGCAGAGAGGCCACAAAAGTAATGGTGCAAGGAAAGACATGGAACTAAGGTCTTGTGTAGTATTCATTTGTGTCAGACACTGTCTAGTGATTTTACATCTATTACTTCATTTAGTCTTTGTTACATAAAATCTTTAGTTCCATTACAAAAGAATTTATTATACAAATGAGATAACAAATTAGGTCAACTGTAGATGCATAGTTACTTAAGTATAGATCAATGCTTAAAAAAAAAACTGTGCTTCAAGTTAGAGATCTACATATTTGCACACAACTTTGTGCAGTAGATGATGCTAACCCTCTCATATTATGCTCACTTTAAATTATAGGTGAATTCTTAAAGGTACATATGACTCATGGCAATGAAAATAATCATAGCATAGGAGATTCCCCATTCATATAAATATTCATTAGGATTTGGAAACACATAAAGCAAGTTCCATTTATAAGTATGCAGACAACTTTTATTTTATTTTTAGATAGAAACACACACATACAGAGAGAGAGAGAGAGAGAGAATGGTACTAAGGCTTTCTTCAATGCAGTGGGAGTAGATTCAAATCTGTGTCTTGCACATAGTAAAGCAGAACATTATCCAACTGAATTATTTTCCTGTCCCTGAGGTGACTTTTAATTTTACCTCAATTCTATTATTAATAAATATACCTTGTCATTTGTATCCCAATTTTACTTGAGAGTGAATAGCCCATATTTTTATTATTTTGACCTTTAAAGATTTATTTTAAGATAGAGAAAAAAAATGAAGATAGACCAGCAGATGCCTTAGCTCTGTCATCTGTGGTGCCAGGGACCAAACCTGAGGTGCTAGGCATATAAATGCTTCCTCTAACATGGACGTATCTTCCTGACCCCTACAAATTACAAAATAAAATTAAAAAATAAACAAAGCGTAACAAAGCCAGAAAATAAGCATCTCCATAGGGTATGTCCTTTGTTATAAAATAATTTGTGCTATTTGGAAGGACAAATCCCAGGTATTTAACATAAATACATATGTCAACTTTACAGTTAATATAAAAATTAAGTTATTTGAGATATTTAAAATATGTAAAACCTAGTCTAGGCAATAAAACTACAAGAATATTTATTAAAATCCCATCCTAAAAATATAACATAAAAATTTAATAATACGTGAAACTTTTGATAGCATGCTATCACATTTTCTTTCTTTTAATTCACAATGCCAGAAAATGAACCCAGGACCTTACACATAGATAATTCGAATGAGCAACCTCCACAGCCCAAATTTTTATCCTTTTACTAAGGAATGAAGTTGAATGGGTGAGAGTTTAGAGAGATACTAAGACATTTTGCCATTATTTATTGAGCTCTTCTAGTGCCTTGTGTGATTCTCCTATGTGGTGCTAAGGTTTAAAAATCAAGGTCATTCACATGATAAGGCAAGTACTCTACAGGGATAATTTGTATTATAGTCTATCTACTACAATCTATCTATAATAGATATAAGATACCTACTATAGCTCTCTGTCCAAGGGAAATTTTATTTTCTCCACTCCATTTTCCTCTTTAAGCTGTTGTTATAATTCTGCTCTGTTATCAACAGTATTCAAGAATACAACATTGTTTGTTGTTTGTAGAAGTTGTATATATATGTGCTAACATATGCATACATACTACATATAGAAAATGTTATATAATATACCTATATAAACATATAGAGTATACTATATGTACATAGTGTATATGTATATTTTGTGTGTGTGTATGTAATAAAAACAAGGAATGTAGGATACTTACAAACCTAATCCTGTAGGTAACTGTAAATGTAGAATAGTTTTGTTTGGTTATGTAAATGTAATGTTATTATCACAACATACAGTAATCTAAGGAAAATTTCAGGTCTGGCTGATTTACAACAAGAAACTATGCATCCGATTATTATTATTATTATTTACATTTTTAGCCTTTTATTTTTTATTTTTATTATTTTATTTTATTTTTTTATTTAAGAAAGGATAAATTAACAAAACCATAGGGTAGGAGGGGTACAAATCCACACAATTCCCACCACCCAATCTCCACATCCCACCCCCTCCCCTGATAGCTTTCCCACTCTCTATCGCTCTGGGAGCATGGACCCAGGGTCACTGAGTTGTAGAAGGTGGAAGGTCTGGCTTCTGTAATTGCTTCCCCGCTGAACATGGGCGTTGACTGGTCGATCCATACTCCCGGTCTGCCTCTCTCTTTCCCTAGTAGGGTGGGTCTCTGGGGAAGTGGAGCTCCAGGACACATTGGTGGGGTCTTCAGTCCAGGGAAGCCTGACCGGCATCCTGATGACATCTGGAACCTGGTGACTGAAAAGAGAGTTAACATACAAAGCCAAACATATTGTTGAGCAATCATGGACCCAAAGCTTGGAATAGTGGAGAAGAAGTGTTAGGGGGATACTCACTGCAAACTCTAGTGTACTTCTGCTTTTAGGTATATATTTTGCAGTAGTTTATGGATACGTATGAACATATGCTCTCTCTCACAGAAACTGGTGTATATCTAGGTTTTGGGGCTTTGTTAGAAAGTGAACCACCTGAGATGGAATTAAGAGTATACTATGAAAGGAAAGGTCTCACCCGAGTAATGAAGCTGAAGTGTAGTCATTCCACAAGTGAAGTCTCAACACAGTCTGAGGTGAAGCATGTTGAGGTGGCAATCGTTGCGTTGATTAGGTTGTGATCGGCAGATGCAATATTATTTGATATGGATTGGGAGAGGCATACGGAAAAGTGGGCCCTATCCAAGGGTTCCAGGACTGGGGGAAGTAGAGGCTCTATAGTGGATATGTGAGGTTCCTGCTGTCTTAGAGTTCCAAAAGACAATCGATAGTTAATATTATCATCACATTATTTGGTAATTGGGTTAACTTTGAAAAGTCCTTTTGTTAGGATATGCTGTACAGTACCCAGTATCTTGTAATCTAAGGAAAATTTCAGGTCTGGCTGATTTACAATAAGAAACTATGCATCCAATTATTTTTTTTAAAAAATACCACAAACAAAATCTTTATGAAAGAATATTTTAACTATCTTCACAGTCAATTTACATAAAAGTAAAATTCTTTTTTTATCAAATAGTCTTTGAAAATCAATTGAAAATTGGAAGCTCATCATTTAACTAGTCTTATGAATAAACATTGTCCAAAGGTGTTAAATGTATTTTATAACCATTAAGATTTCTGAAATGTTAGGAATATACTAAAATTTTCTTTAAATAGTTGACTATGTACTGATTGTCTTGGGGAAATGTGGAAATGCACACTTGTGACAACAGTCCTGTAAATCAGTTCTTAAATGAGAAGATACTGAAGCTGGGAGAGGGGGAAATGACTATGACTATATTAACTGTGATACTCTTTCACAGTTCTCTGTATTACAGATTTTTAGCACTGCATGTAGATTTTGAACAGAGAAAAAATACTTAAGACTTTAATAGTAAAACACTACAGAATCTTTGAAAATGTTATGAAGCAAAATACATACATATGTTTTAAGAAGTGACAATTTTTTATTCCCTTTTGTTGCCCTTGTTTATTGTTGAAGTTATTACTGTTGTTGTTATTGATGTCGTCATTGTTGGATAGGACAGAGAGAAGTGGAGAGAGGAGGGGAAGAAAGAGAAGGGGAGAGAAAGACATCTGCAGAGCTGCTTCACCGACTGTGAAGCGACTCCCCTGTAGGTGGGGAGCCGGGGGCTCCAATCGGATCCTTATGCTGGTCCTTGAGCTTTGCGCCACTTGTGCTTAACCTGCTGCGAAGAAGTGACAGTTTTAATACTGAGATTGATTCTTTCCAGCAAAAGGTTTAATATTTTTTCCTTATTTATTTATTTTGCCTCCAAGGTTATTGCTGAGGCTCGGTGCCTGCACCACGAACCCACTGCTCCTGGAGGCTATTTTTTTTTTCTTTTGTTGCCCTTGTTTTATCCTTGTTGTGGTTGTTATTATTGTTACTGATGTTGTTGTTGGATAAGACAGTGAGAAATAGAGCGAGGAGAAGACAGAGAGGGTGAGAGAAAGACAGACCTCTGCAGACCTGCTTCACCGCTTGTGAAACGACCCCCTACAGGTGGTGTGTTGGGGTCTTGAACCAGGATCCTTAAACTCCTGCCTTTGTGCTTAGCGCCATGTATGCTTAACCTGCAGCGCTACCGCCCGACTCCCCAGGTTTGGTATTCTTTACATAAAAAATATCTGAGCTATCATATGCATTTTTACATTACAAAAACACATTTATTAGCAACTACCTGATAACTTGAAGAGAATGCATAGAAATGAACTATAATTAACAGAAAACATTACTCTGAAGAGCTTAAAAATTGGTAGGGAGAGGTAGACATAAATATAATCTAATATAAGGTAAGAATATTAAATGCTAAAGAAAAGCATGCAAAAACTTTGAACTATGCTTTGAGGTTTGAAATTATCTTCCTATCTGCAGAGGAGTCGCTTCACAAGCAGTGAAGCAGGTCTGCAGGTGTTTATCTTTCTCTCCCTCTTTTTGTCTCCCCCATCCATTTATCTCTGTCCTATATAACAGTGACAACATCAATAGCAGCAATAATAACTACAATAATAAAAAAAGAGGGAGAAAGAAAAAAAAGAATAAATAACTTGAGTAACCAGTAAAACAGATCTCTTGGATAATGTGCTACTTTGCCATGTGTGTAATATAAATTTGAGCCTGGCCCCCATCACACTGAAAGAAGCTTTAATTCTATGGTCTCATTCACACTCTCCAATTCTATCAATTAAATAGGCCAAGTATTTTTTTCCCATATTCAACATTTTTCTTATTTTTAATTGTAAGAAATGATAACATTATGTTGCTTAGCCATTCGCAGTGCTTAGTATAGAATTAGTTAAAGTTCTTTTGTTACAAATCACATTTGTTCAACTTTTTTTTTTAAAGCAGAGTTAATATCAGAATAGAATAAGATAATTAAATGAAAACCAAAGTTGAAAACTCACACAATGAGAGAAATAAAACAGGGGAGAGGCCTGTCTTTTATATTGTACTTTCAGAAAATTCTAACACATTTTTAACTTTCATCCTGCTTTTTCATTCTTCTCTTGAAGTAGGAGTTTCTCTTTCTTAAAGTGCAATATTTCCAGTTTTGATTTTCAAATAATTTAGCCCATTTTCACTGGAATTGTTTTCCATCAGCTATTTGTATTCTTTGTACAATCTCTCCCTATTCAGTGACCTTACTCGTCTCTGACAATACATTCAAACTTGCTTTATTCTAGAGAAACCCAACAAAACAAATATTTCTTCATTCTTCTTATCTTTTTATCCAATCTCTTCCTTCTCATTGCCTTTTATTAAAAATTACTCTATTGCTGTTAGCTCTTCCTTTTATTAGCTGTACTGATGCACTTTGATGTAGTCTTGGTCACTTCATAAGTTTCTTTAAAAACAATATTTATGATCAGCCTGCGAAGATCCGGAAAGTCACCTGCTTTCTCATGTGTTCAAGCAGGATTGAGTTCCCCAGCACTCAAATCATTGGAGGAAATTTTAGTGCTGTGATATCTCTCTGTTATCTCTGTCTATTTGAAAAGTTGGCCTAGTGGAAAAGGCCCAGTTAAATGACAAGTGGATAAATAAATGCTTGAACCCAGTCCTTGTGCATTGTAACATATATGCTCAACCAGGTTCACTACCACCCAGCTTCCCCCTTTTCCAGTTTTTGTAGTCCTTTCTTTTTCTGATGATTTTAGTCTGTTTCTCATTTGTTAAAGCACTGAGTGCCATTTGTTGTATACAAGCTGGTTTTGGAACATTACCCCCAAGTAAAAGACTTTGGAGGGAGGATGGATTCTCTAGTCGACTACAGGGAAGTAAGAGTGGGATCACGGTTCTTTGGTGGTAAGAACAGTATTAAGCTAGACTCCTTTTAAGTGGTGAGAGCACTATTAAACTATACTCCTTTTAAGTTATAATCTTATAAATCACCATTTATTAAATATTTCAAGGGAATATAGATTGGATATGTCTCAAGGTTGCTGGATGTCTAGATTTCAGTTCTGGGTATATATTCCTTTAAAACCTAATGTTTCAACTTTGTAAACTGATTGAATTCTAACACTAGGCTTAAATTGTTAAAGTATTTGTAAAAATAACTTTTTTTTCTTCAAATACTGAGTTACTTACAACTTTAGACAAGATTGATCATAATCAAACAGTTCTGTCAGTATCTAAGATATGGTGATTAGTGGATAACATTAAATTACATACATCATGGTGAGGTCAAGTACAGTATGGTAAATTCTAACCATGGGATTTTCAAAGTAAATCAAGCTCCTTAGTAAATTGGTTTATAAAAGTAATGATCTATTGCCTTATCAAACTCTAACACTGCAAGGAAACTTCCCCATTCTCCTTAAAATCCTCAATTCTCCTAGTCTTGGAGCCTCTGGGACTTTGCTTGTATTTCTCGATATCTTTTCTTTTGACCCTTAGCCTGTTATACTGCCTTTGCTGACCCCAACTAAATGAATTCAATCAGTGCCGTTGCGCCACTTTATGTTGCCTTTGCCTTTTCACTTTGGACTGTATCCAAAACACCAAGCTTGAAATTTAAATCTTCCAATAATCCTGTGAGACCTTTCCAAACAATTAGTACTACCTAGTTCCATTTCAAATGGCATACTCTGTAACAAAGTTACAGACCCTAGATATAGGCTAGAATCTAAGGTACTTCGTACATATGTCCATGTATCCATAACTTAGGGGAAACTTTATACCTCAAAGTAAAAATACTCAATAGTTTAAGCACAATTAAATTTAGACCAATTAAGCTTGTGAGCCTGAAGAAATCATATTAAGTGAAATAAGTCAGAAACAGAAAAGTGAGTATGGGGTGATCTCACTCACAAACAGAAGTTGAATAACAAGATCAGAAAGAGAAAACACTAAGTAGAACTTAGAATGTAGTTTGTGTATTGCAACAATTAAAAGACTCTGGGGTGGGTGCAGGGGAGAGTTCAGATCCTGGAACAGGATGACAGAGGACCTAGTGGGGGTTGTATTGTTTTGTGGAAAACTGAGAAATGTTATGCATATATAAACTATTGTATTTACTGTCAACCATAAACCATTATTTACTGTCAACCATAAACCTGTCTAAGCAGGTTGACCCCAAATTCACCTACCTTTCCTGGTGGGATGCAGTAGGCAGGTCCTTGCCTGACCTCATGAACTTCTGATGGATTGTCCTTTTCAGACTGGGAACTTACCTGTACATGCTACCTCATCCCTTTTAAACAAAGGCAATAAATTACTGTGTACAGCCAACTTGAAACCCACCGCAAATATCCTGGCTTTGCTCGACTTTCCCCCCTGCCCAGAGGTGCTTGTAATTTACCCTGAGGAAAAAATACCTGCCTATTCATTGTGAACTCATGATCAGATCATATATGGCAACTTTCCTGTTGTGATCAAATACTTTGTAGGCCAAGATGCAACTATGCATTATGTATGTGTTAATGATTACCTCAATCTTCTTTCTGAACATTGGGTATATCTACTTGCTTGTATCCCTTAATAAATGAGTCATACTAAGATGCTTCTCTTGGAGCTGATTGATCATGTATTCCCTTCTGTTTTCTCCATGCGCTTTACCCTTGTCACCAGGGCCCCACCTAGGACCCCCAGGGGCTGTCCCAGTCTCCACTGCCAGTGACCAGGGAGGCGGAGAGCCCCAGGGCGACCCTTATAGTCCCATTTTTGGTATGATTTAGATCAAGAAAGGAGACTGGAATTTTGTCAAAATCTTTCTCTGCATTTATTGCGATAATCATATGTTTTTTTCTTTTATTGATGTGATGGATCACAATTGATTGATATATATATATATTGAATCAGCCTTGCACCCCAGGGATAAATCCCATTTGATTAAGATGTACAATCTTTTCAATATAGTGTCTCAGTCTCCTTTTAGTATCAGGGTTAAGTTAGTTTTACAGAAAATGGCTGAAAATTCCTGAGTCCTCAATATTTTAGAAGAACGTAAAAAGTATAATAGTTAACGTTGAAGGTTTTGTGGAATTCATTTGTAGAATCATCTGGATCTAGACTTTTTCAATTGGGAAGGTTTCTGATAACTTTCAATTACTTTGGCTAAGTGTGGCCTGTTCATATATTGTCATTCATTTTAAGTTCAATTTTGGAAGGTTATATGTTTCTAAGAACTCTTCTATTTTTCCTAGGTTCTCTATTTTGGTTGTTCATAGAAGCCTTGCATGAAAATTTGGAATTCTGTGGTGTCTGTTGTGATCTCCCCTCATTTGTTTACAATCCTATTTATGTGAGTCTTCTCCCTTATTTTTTAGTAGGTCTGGCCAAGGGTTTGTCAATGTTATTTATCCTTTCAATGAAAGGTACATGTAGCTACATTGATTCTACTTGTCTGGAAATCCACCTTCCATTCAGAGATGCCAGGATCTGAAAAGATTTCTTGAAGAGACTCAGCCTAGGTGTTTTGTTCATGCAGCCATTATGACTCTACTCCACAATGAACACTTTTCACTTAAGCTATTTTCTGTCTATATGCCTTGCTAGGAGAAGTGTCTATTTATATCATTTGCCTATTTTGTAAATAATCAGAATTATTTTTTAATGTTAGGTAGAATTTACCAGTCGAGGATTATCACAAGCTGTCAGAAATACCTTATGTCAGAATTCTAAAATCCTAATATCAGAATTCTCAATAACAAATAACTAATAAAATTAACCAGAATGATAAACAGATGCACACAAAGTAGAGTCCATAATGACAGAGAAAATAATTTTTAAAAGACAGAAGGTAAACACAATAGTCTAAAGTAGTGCATCACAGCAGATTATTTTTAAATCTGTGAACAAGCTTAAATACAATGCAAGTGTGCAAAAATATTATCTTGTTAGATTAACAATGAAAATGATAGAAATCATGTGTCCTAAAAAAGTAGCAAAGTGAACCTGTAAGGGATATTTGAGATACAAACAAGATATGAACTAAAAATCAGAGGTTGAGAAAAATGCATTTTCCATGCAAAGAAATAATCAGAATATGTAAACACATTTTGTAAATCAAGGAACTATAAAAATAGGAAAATAATACAAATACATATTTTACAAAAGAAAAATGGAAGAATAATGTTCGAAAAGTGATTAACTGCACTTGTAATAAAGATATGTTAGTTATGTAACTGGTAAGATTCTGGTTTAACCCTACCACAAGTGGAGTATATATCAATACATATGTTGGAAACATTATATAATAAGGAACATTTAACGACAACAATAATAACTACAACAATAAAAAAACAACAAGGGCAACAAAAGGGAATAAATAAAATTTTAAAAAAATAAAAAAAAAAGAAAGAAAGGGAGTCGGGCTGTAGCGCAGCGGGTTAAGCGCAGGTGGCGCAAAGCACAAGGAGGATCCCAGTTCGAACCCCAGCTCCCCACCTGCAGGGGAGTCGCTTCACAGGTGGTGAAGCAGGTCTGCAGGTGTCTATCTTTCTCTCCTCCTCTCTGTCTTCCCCTCCTCTCTCCATTTCTCTCTGTCCTATCCAACAACGACAACAACAATAATAACTACAACAATAAAAAAACAACAAGGGCAACAAAAGGGAATAAATAAATAAAATTAAAAAAAATAATAAATAAGGAACATTTCTCCACAAAATTGTTGTATTAAACTAGAATGGACATTTTTGAAAACATGTTGTATTTTAATAGAGTTTTAAATTTAAGTAAGTTTATGTTTACAGATAAATATTAAAGACTGCATAGATAATCTAGATATAATTTTAAAAATGAAGAGAAAAATAAATATTGAAAAAATAGCAGATTCTAAGAAAAGTAGAATACCATTAAGCACAAAATACCACAGATTGATGGATCTCAATGTCTATGTTGTCTTAAGATTTATTTCTTTATTTTTATGAAAGAGATTAGAGCACTGCTTAGCTCTGGAAAAAAGTGGTACCAGAGATTTAACCTGTGATCTCTAGTTTCTCCGGGTAATATATAGCAAGCAAACCTTGTGCTTAAATCTTAAGCTATCTCCCTGCTTCCTATATCTAAATAATTTCAAGACATATATTACACTCTCATGTTTTCCATTTCATTTTTCTAGTTTTGTTGGATGTGCATTTTTCAAAATTGTGCTCTATTTCTCTACAATGCTCTGATCTTGCATTATATTGCTATTTGGCATATATGTTGCCTAACCAAACCAAACATATTTTAATTTATTTATTAGTTTATCATCTTTATTTGATAGGACAGAGAAAAATTGAGAGGGGAGTAGGAGAAGAGAGGATGAGAGATAGAGAGACACCTACAATATTTATTTTGCTACACATAAAGCATCTAACCCTGCAGGTTGAACTCAGGTACTTGTGCACGGTAACCTGTGTGCTTAATTTGGTATGCCGCTACCTAGCTCCCAATCAATCTTATGTAAGACATTAATTTTAATTTATCTTTTTTATCTTATTTATTTACTTATTTTTATCTTGTCATCTCTTTTTTATTAGTGATTTAATAATGATGGACAAGTATGTGTGGATAAGAGGGGTACAATTCCATACATTTCCCACCACCAGAGTACCATATTCCTTTCCCTTCATTGGAAGCTTCCCTATCCTTTCTGTTTTTTTTATTTTTATTTATAAAATGAAAATATTGAGAAGACTATAGGTTAAGAGGGGTACATTTTCACACAATAACCACCCCCCAGAGCTCCATATCCAATCCTCTCCCTTGATAGTGTCCCTATTCTTTATCCCTCTGGGAGTATAGACCCAGTATCATTGTGGGGTGCAGAAGGTGGAAGGTCTGGCTTCTGTAATTGCTTCCCCGCAATTGAACTCTCAACGTGGGCACTGAGAGTTCAATCCATACTCCTAGCCTGTTTCTATCTTTACTTAGTGGGGAAGGACTCTGGGGACTTGGGATTCCAGGACAGATTTGGTGAGGTTGTCTGTACAAGGAAGTCAGGTTGGTTTCATGGTGCCATCTGTGAAATACACAAGAATACTGTTCTTTCAAATATGGTCTCAGAGAACAAATGCTGAGTAGCAAAGAGGAAAATTAATATCCCTCGCTACTCAGTTCTAAAAAAAAAAAAATTGTAATACCATCCTCTCAATGAACGCACCTCCAACAGTCTTCTGAATGTGCATAGCTCAGAGGAAATAACTTCTTTACTACAAGTTTAGATTTGATATATTGTCAGATATATTTTCTTATCTAAAAAGGGATTTGACAAAAGAAAGTAATTTTGTTAAACCGTGAATAAAGATTAAACTGCGTTCTCAGCTCAGCTGTGTGTCTCTGGTCATCTCTGTTACCTGCCCATGAAGCCAGCCCAGTTAAAACAACATACCACCTTGGCATGCTTCACTTCAGAATATGTCAGATGTGGAATGTCAACCCTTCAGCATCATTACTTGGGTAAGACTTTTCCTTTCTCATAGGACTCCTTAATTCCATTTCAGGTGGTTCACTTCCTAACAAAGCCTCAAAACCTAGATAAAGACCAGGTCCCATGAGATAGGGCAGATGTACACACTTATCCATAAATTAAGGCAAAATATATACATTAAAGCAAACATGCACAATAGATACAGTGAGTCAATAAATGAAGCAAGCAAGTAGAAAGACCTAAAAAGACACCTTAAAGTACCTAATGAAATAGTTTCTACTTAGACCTATGTTGGGACCATGTGTAAGCCTGTTAGAGCTTAGGGAGAACCACCCCCATCTTTGGATGGAGGTCTGAGAAGATAACCTCTTGGTAAGTCTCTCTCAACTGAGGTGAGCATAAGGCGGGGAACTCAGACTTGGTTCTTTCCTTCTTGACTCTCAGGCCCACATATACCCCAGTACTTCCCTCCATTAACTGCAGGCCACATGGCCGCAGATTCACTCATTCAAAGTCACCTTCTGATCACAGAAGAACATACCTTATCACACACTTCATCATACACCTCAGACCCCAGACAAGAGAAATTCCAAACTATATGGCTTTTGATATTCATCTTCTTTCTGTCTCACCCTATGGGTTTAACCCCTATGCTTCTCTCAAATACCTTTGGATAATTAAGTTGCTTGTGTCATGGAAAATAACTGTCTTGTATCTCATCAATTCCTGTCATACCAGCCCCCTACCTTAGGGGCATGCTGACTGTTAAGAAACCTGTAATTTCTGTCATATTTCAACAATAATTACCTCCATTGCTTTTCTATTTAACTCATGTCAATTTTGCTAATAAACGGACTCTAGGATTCTAGGATTCAAAGGACTCAGATTCTAGATTCACGCTAAGAGTACCCTGGTGTCTTTTACCTCGTGTCACCCCTTTGCTAAGCGAGAAAGAACCAGCCCGTTACCTTTGCCCTGGAGGCCACCCTGCCAGAGAGGGAGAGAAACACCCCGAAAACACCCCAAGCTCCAGGCTCAATTCAGCTTCTCTGCCAAGCTGGGTAGCACTGCTGGGCCCTGTGAGTTTCTAAACAAGTTCTGATTATAGTCTGTAGGTTCTGAAGCAACTATTCACTATGTTCTCATCAGAAGAACAACATGGAAAGGATCCCACCACACAGCACCACCACTAGACCACTGAGGTATTCTCCTGAATTTCCTGGTTAGTTCCCTGTCCCATGGTGACAACATAGGGCCTCCCCCCGCTGCTGCTCCAGCCTCTGAGGGCAGTAGCAATGGAGACTCACAGTTGCATTTGGTGAGTCTTAGGGAAGTCCTCTCCTCCCTTCAGCAATTTTTTTGTTGGTGAAACAGACTGGAGGTGGTGCCTCAATTGGTAAACTGTTGGATTGTTACCAGCCACTTAATCTCTCCTTAGGCTCCTCTCTGTCCAGGAGCCACATGTATTTGCACTCACTGGTGATTTGGTAGGTTCGTGAAGTCTTTCTAGTCCTGCCTTGTTGCAGTATCAGATGATCTCCTTTGGTATTCCTCATAAGTAAACTCTTATTAAAACTCAGTAATATACTTGCATAGTTAGAATGTTTATCAAGGAATTTTCTTTTCTAAAATAATTTTGCCAGACAAGTAATGACATCAATATGGTTTATATAGTGAAAATATTACATGGGTTCAAATAAATTTTATATTCAATGTGTCTAGTTAGGTTTTGGTAGTCATTAATTATAGCAGTAATGCCACATAGAAAGAAAAATATGAAATTACTTACTGTAGAATATTTGCTACATACATAGTGTTCTTCTAAAATACCTCTAATAACATTACATAAAGAATATATTTCTTTACTTTAAGGTTATAAACAGGGTAATTTTGGATATCCAAAAAGAGAAATAATGGGTTTATCTTTCTTCTTTTTCCTTTTCTAAACAGGCTAATTTTGAATATCCAAAAAGAGAAATAATGGGTTTATCTTCCTTCTTTTTCCTTTTCCCTCTATTCTGTTTCTTTTCTGCCTATTCCTACCCCCTTCTCTCTTCTATCCCTCTTTCTTTACTGTCCATTTTACTCTTCCATACCCCAAAATTAATTGGTACTCATATTCTATTTTAAAAAGTGTTTCTTAAATTAAGTTATCTCAAAATGAAAAAACAAAACCTTTTACTAAAATACCTGTAATAATTTAGTAGACTTTAGGATTTTTCATGTCTGAAATATTCCCTGGAGATACCCATACTGATGTTCTGTCACTTATATTTTGAGAAACAAGACCAAAAACTCAGTTTAAGTTTGTGGGGTCTGGCCTTCATAGAAATAATGGCCTGGACTTCCCAGAGTAGGCCCTTTCCACATATGACTAGATGGAAAATTCATTATCCTAGTGCAGTATGTATACAGCAAACATACAACCAACATCATACTCAATGGTGAGAAGCTAAGCACATAGCCACTCAGATCAGGTAACAGACAGGGCTGCCCACTATCACCATTGCTATTCAACATATTATTTTAAGTTCTTGGCATAGCAGCTAGGCAAGAAAAAGTAAGTAAAGGAATACAAGTTGGAAGAGAAGTCACTATTTGCAGATGACATGATAGTATACATTGAAAAACCTATAGCATCCAGCAGGAAGCTACTGGAAATTACCAGGCACTATAGTAAGGTGTCAGAGGTATCATCATTAAAAATTACTATTCTACCCAAAGCCATATACAAATTTAATGAAATCCCCATCAAAGTATAACCATTTTTTTAGAGCTACAAAAAAAGATTAGAACAAAAGAGTTCATGTAGAACCAGAAATACCTAGAATTTCCAAAGCAGTCTTGAGAACAAAGAATAGAACTGGAGGCATTATGTGCCCAGATCTAAAACTATTTCAAGGATGTGGATGTTAGACCAGAAACTATCAAATACCTGGAGGAAAACATTGGTGGAACACTTTCCCACCTAAACCTCAAGGGCATATTTGATGAAACAAACCCAATTGCAAGGAAGACTAAAGCAGAAACAAACCAATGGGACTACATCAAATTGAAAAGCTTCTGCACAGCCTAAGAAACTATCACACAAACAAAGAGACCCCTCACAGAATGGGAGAAGACCTTCACATGCCATACATTAGACAAGAGACTAATCATAAAAATATACGAAGAGCTCAGCAAACTTAGCACCAAAAAAGCAAATGACCCCATACAAAAATTGACAGAGGATATGAACAAAACAATCACTTCAGAGGAGATCCAAAAGGCTAACAAACATATGAAATACTGCTCCAGATTGCTGATTGTCAAAGAGATGCAAATAAAGACAACACTGAGATACTACCTCACTCCTGTGAGAATGGTATACATCAAAAAGGACAGCAGCAACAAATGTTGGAGAGGCTGTGGAGACAGAGGAACCCTTCGCATTGCTGGTGGGAATGTAAACTGGTCCAGCCTCTGTGGAGAGCAATCTGGAGAACTCTCACAAGGCTAGACATAGACCTTCCATATGACCCAGTAATTCCTCTCCTGGGGATATACCCCAAGGATTCCATAATGCCCAACCAAAAAGGTATGTGTGTGCCTATGTTCATAGGAGCAGAATTCATAGTAGCTAAAACCTGGAAGGAACCCAGGTGCCCAACAACAGATAAGTGGCTGAGAAAGCTGTGGTATATATACACAATGGAATACTAAGCAGCTATTAAGAACAATGAACCCACCTTATCTGACCCATCTTGGACTGAGCTAGAAGGAATTATGTTAAGTGAACTAAGTCAGAAAGACAAAGATGAGTATGGGATGATCTCACTCATCAACAGAAGTTGAGGAAGAAGAACAGAAAGGGAAACTAAAACAGGATTTGATTAAATGGAGAGTAGGGCAACAAAGTAAAAACCCTGTGGTGATGGGGAGCGTGGACATTCAGCTTCCCAGGGCAGAGGTGGGGTGGGGGGGCTGAGTGGTGGGAGTGGGTGGGTAGGATGGGACACAGTCTTTTGGTGGTGTTTATGTACACTCCTATTAAAGTATAGTCATATAAATCACTATTCAATTAACATGAGAGGGGAAAAAATTGATCATATGTCTAGAACTTTTTTAAAACACAGACTGAGTCTTTTTAATACATAGGCTGTCTTTGATATGTTGACTCTCTCAAAAGCCTAGATCAGGGAGAACAGAAGCAACCACTGACACCGCTACATACAAGATGCTGGGTATTATATAGCAAACCCTAACAAAGGGAATTTTCAAAGTTAACCCAATTACCAAATAATGTGATGATAAAAATAACTATCCATTGTGTTCTTGAACCCTAAGACAGTAGGAACCTCACATTTCCACTATAAAGAGTATATTTCCCCCAGTCCTGGAACCTTATGGTGGGGCTCACTTTCCTGCATGCTTCTCTCAATTCATATCAAATAATATTTGTTGTCAGTGTTCAGGGCACCAGTAGTCTGGGCTAGCTTTGCGGCAGTAAACAGATGACCATGGGGACACAAGGATGAGCAGAGAATGCAGTTTAAACTTTATTCATGAGAGGCAAACAGTCCAACACCTAATCACCACACAGATCTGTCCTGCATCTTTCTCCTCCTCTGGCAGCGGCAGGAACTCAGGAAGTACATAGGGTAAGGGGCAGGAAGAAGAAAGAAGTGTGAAACTAGCAAGGGCTAAACCAAATCTCCTGGAGTTGGGAGTAGTGAGACCAAATCAATGTAACAGAAAAGACCATGTAAATAGACCACAATGTCAAGCATTGTAACAGAAGCAGAACTAGATCCCAGAAGCAGAACTAGAAGCATACCAACAAATATTGCATCCACTTCTTCTTCTAGAGTTTGCCCTTCTTCCATAGCCAGTCAATAGCATCAGGTTGAGCCTGATGTAAAGTTTCGAGACCTCCTTTGAATCTGGAGAGGTGGCAGTCATTGACTATGTGGGTCATAGTCTGTCTGTAGCTGCAGGGGCAGTTTGGGTCGTCTCTGGCTCCCCCGCGATGGAACATAGCGGTGCACCGGCCATGGCCTGTTCGATAGCGATTGAGGAGGGCCCAATCATAACGTGCTAGGTCAAAGCCGGGTTGACTCTTGCAGGGGACTGTGATGAGGTGTTTTTTCTTTACCTCAGCTGACTGCCAACTCTGTTTCCAAGAGTCTGGAACAGAGAAGTTCAGTGTAGGCATAGGAGACGAGATTGGATGATGAGACGTCAAGCGTTGAATAGGGTGGGCGAAGATATCCTCATATATTGGCAGGTCCAGTCTAGCGGAGATGTGGGAAATGAACTTAGATGATGCCGCATCCCGACGAACATCTGGCGGGGCGATGTTGCTAAGAACTGGCAGCCATAGAACCGGGGTGGAATGGATGGTTCCAGAAATTATCCTCATGGATAATCCTCATGCATCCACTGATCACAACTTAATCAACACAACAAGTGCCACCCCAGCATGCTTCACTTCAGACTGTGTCCAAAGACTTCAGGTATGGAATGACAACCCTTCAGCTTCATCACTTGGGTGAGACCTTTTCTTTCATAGTATTCTCTAATTCCATTCCAGGAGTTCCACTCTCCAATAAAGTCCTCAAACCTAGATATAGACCAGGTCCCCTGAGATAGAGCATATGTTCACACGTGTCCATAAACCAGGGAAAAATATATACCTGAAAGCAGAAGAACACAAAAGTCTGCAGAGAGTACCCCCGTAGCACTTCATCTCCACTATTCCAACCTTTAGGTCCATGCTTGTTCAACAATTTGTTTGGGTTTGTATGTTAACTCTCTTTTCAGCCACCAAGTCCTGGATGCCAGCATGATGCAGACTAGACTTCCCTGGACTGATGACCCCACCAATGTGTCTTGGAGCTCTGCTTCCCCAGAGCCCCAACCTACTAGGGGAAGAGAGAGGCAGACTGTGAGTATGGATTAACCAATCAACGCCCATTTTCAATGGGGAAGCAATAACAGAAGCCAGACCTTCCACCTTCTGCAACCCACAATGATCCTGGGTCCATACTCCAGAGGGATAGAGAATGGGAAAGCTATCAGGGGAGGGGATGGGAATGGAGACTGGTTGGTGGGAATTGTGCGGAGTTGTACGCCTCCTATCCTATGGTTTTCTTAATGTCTCTTTCTTAAATAATAATAAAAAAGAAAGTCTCTTTGCATAACCACTGGATTATCCCTGCCACACCCTGCTTTATATCTTGGTCAGGAGTCAGTGATTAAGCTAAGAAGCCTACTTATAGTTTAAAAGCCCTCAGGGTCCCATAGCCTACAGGGAAAAAAAAAAAAAAAAACAGAAAAGAGGGTTTTAAGCCACTGAGCTCCAAATCAGGGATTAAAATACTATTGAAACAACTGTTAATTTCCGCAACTGTGAACCATTTAATTACCTTACTTAGACACAAGTCAATCCAGGCTATAATGATCAGGAATTTGAAAAGTACTGAGAGAGGGAACTCATAATATAATATATAAAATGCTTAAACAAACAAGAAGAAATATTGGAGAAATGAATCAGGACAAGAGTCCAGCTAAATGCTCCCAAAGGGTGAAGCACAAAATAATGAGGTCAACATGCAAACACTAGCTAAGGAAATAATCATAGGAGTAAGTAAAGAGTTTGAAAGAATTGTAATCAGAAATACAGGAACAACAAATGAGAATCCAGAAGAAAACACTAATTATCTCAAGGTTATTAGAGAGCTGAAAGCTGAAATAGCTGAGCTAAGAACACAGCTAGCTGAACAAGCTAAAACAATATCAGAACAGTTAAAAAAATAGATGAACTCCAGAAAACAGTAGAGGGGAGAGAGAATAGAATCAACGAGGCTGAAGACATAATTAGCAAGATTCAGGACTAATTAGAGACAACTAAAAAAGAAGTAAGATATCTCAAAAAGAGTTTAAGAGATACTGAAAACAACAAAGGGATGACTTCAAAAGAAACAATATACGTATTATTGGCTTACCAGAGGAAGAAAGAGAGGGAGAGGAAGAAAGCATTCTTCACGCCATAATAGCTGAAAGCTTCTCTAGTCTAGACAACATCAAAGATATAAAGATTCAAGAAGTCCAAACAGAAGAGGGTTCCAAACAGAATTAACCCAGACTTAAAGACACCAAGACACATCATATTTAGGATGGAAAGGAATACGGAATATAGAATGGATCCTGAAGGCTTCAAGAGAAAAACAAAGAGTCACCTACAAAGAGTCACCTACAAAGGAAAACCTGTAAGATTAGTAGCAGACTTCTCCATACAAACACTACAGGCCCGAAGAGAATGGCAAGATATCTATGTAGTGCTCAATGAGAAAGGCTTTTAACTAAGACTACTGTATCCTGCTAGATTGTCATTCAGACTAGATGGAGGCATAAAACTAGATGGAGGCATAAAAACCTTCTCAGACAAGCAGCAGTTGGAAGAATCAACTATCATCAAACCTGCCCTGAAAGAAGTTCTGAAAGTTTTCCTATAAACAGTCATATAAGTATGCCATATGTCAGAACACTCTAAAACTCTACAAGAATGGCATTAAAATATCTTCAATCTTTGGTATCAATAAATGTCAATGGCCTGAATTCACCTATTAAAAGCACAGAGTAGGAAGATGGATCAGAAAATACAACCCAAGAATATGCTCTAAAAGAAACCCACCTAACTCAACAAGACAAACACAGACTCAAAGTGAAAGGATGGAAAACTATCATACAAGCCAATAACCCACAAAAAAAAAAAAAAAAATGGCAGGAACAGCTATTCTAATATCTGACATGATAGACTGTAAAATAGATAAGATTTAAAAAGATAGGAATGGACACTACTTAATGCTCAGTGGATCAGTCAATCAAGAGTACTTAACAATTATTAACATCTATGCACCCAATGAGAAGGCATCTAAATACATCAAACATTTACTGAAAGAGCTACAGCAATATATTAACAGCAACACAGTCATAGTAGGGGACTTCAACACCCCACTCTCTCAACTTGACAGATCATCCAGGCATAAAATCAATAAATACATAAGGGAGCTAAATGAATAGATAGATAAACTAGAACTATTGGACATTTTCAGAGTCATTCATCCCAAGAAACTGGAATACACATTTTACTCAAATCCACATGGGTCATTCTCATGGATAGACCATATGTTAGGCCATAAAGACAGCATCAGCAAATTCAAGAGCATTGAAATCATCCCAAGTATCTTCTCAGACTACAGTGGAATTAAACTAACACTTAACAATCAACAAAAGATTAGTAATAGTCTCAAAATGTGGAAGCTTAACAGTACTCTTCTTAACAATTACTGGATCAAATAGGAAATAAAGGAAGAAATCAAAATGTTTTGAGAGTTCAATGAAAATGAAGACACAAGCTATCAAAATATTTGGGACACAGCTAAGTCAGTACTGACAGAGAAGTTTGTAGTCATACAAGCACACATTAGGAAACAAGAAAAAGCACAAATAAACAGCCTGATTGCACATCTTAAAGACCTAGAAGAAGAAGAGCAAAGGAACCCTAAAGCAACCAGAAGGACAGAAATCACTAAAGGTAGGACAGAAATCAGTAACATTGAAAATAAGAAAACCATACAAAAGATCAAAGAAAGTAAATGTTGGTTCTTCAAAAGCATGAACAAAATCAACAAACCTTTAGCCAGACTCACGAAACAAAAAAGGGAGAAGACCCAAATAAATCGGATAGTAAATGAAAGAGGAGATATCACAACAGACACTGCAGAAATTCAACATATCATGTGAGGCTTCTATGCCATTAAGTTAGAGAACCTGGAGGAAATGGAAAATTTCCTAGATACCTAACAACTTCCAAAACTAAGTAAATAGGAAGTAGATTACATGAACAGACCCTTCACAGCCAGCGAAATTGAAACAGTTATAAAAAATCTTCCCAAAAATAAAAGTCCTGGATCAGATGGTTTTACAAATGAATTCTATAAAACATTCAAAGAAGAACTAATACCTCTACTTTTAAAAGTCTTCCAGAAGATTGAAGACACTGGAATACTCCCTGCCAGCTTCTATGAAGCCAACATCACTCTGATACCAAAAGCAGACAGGGGCACAACCAGAAAAGAAAACTACAGACCAATATCTCTGATGAACACAGATGCAAAAACATTGAACAAAATTCTAACCAACCAGATACAGTAGTCTATTAAAAGGATTGTTCATCATGACCAAGTGGGGTTTATCCCAGGCATGCACGGTTGGTTTAGTATACGTAAATCAATCAACATGATCCACCACATCAACAAAAGCAAGACAAAAAACTACATGGTCCTATCAATAGATGCAGAGAAAGCCTTTGACAAAATGCAACACCCCTTTATGGCCAAAACACTACAAAAAATGGGATTCGATGGAAAATTGCTGAAGATAGTGGAGTCTATATACAACAAACCTACAACCAACATCATACTTAATAGTGAAAAACTGGAAGCATTTCCCCTCAGATCTGGTATGAGACAGGGCTGCCCACTATCACCATTACTATTCTACATAGTGTTGGAAGTTCTTGCCATAGCAATCAGGCAAGAGAAAGAAATCAAAGGAATACAGATTGGAAGGGAAGAAGTCAAGCTCTCACTATTTGCAGATGATATGATAGTATACATAGAAAAACCTAGAGAATTCAGCAGAAAACTACTGGAAGTTATTAGGCAATACAGCAAGGTATCAGGCTACAAAATCAATGTAAAAAATTAGTATCAGGCTACAAAATCAATGTAAAAAATTAGAGACATTTCTTTATGCAAACACTAAATTCAAAGAAGAGGATAATCAGAAATCACTCCCATTTACTGATGCAGCAAAATCAAGGAAATACCTAGGAATAAACCTGACCATAGAAGTGAAAGACTTGTATACTGAAAACTATGAGTCATTACTCATAGAAGTAGAAAATGACACCATGAAATGGACAGACATTCCATGCTCACAGATCAAAGAAAGTAAATGTTGGTTCTTTGAAAGCGTGAACAAAATCGACAAACCTTTAGCCAAACTCGCAAAACAAAAAAGGGAGAAGATCCAAATAAATTGGATCATAAATGAAAGAGGATATATCACAACAGACAGTGCAGAAATTCTACATAACATGCGAGGCTTCTATGAACAGCTATATGCCACAAAGCTAGACAACCTGGAAGGAACAGATTTCCTAGATACCTACGAACTTCCAAAATTAAATAGAGGAACTCGATAATATGAACAGGCCCATCACAGCCAGCGAAATTGAAACAGTTATCAAAAATCTTCCCAAGAATAAAAGTCCTGGACCAAATGGTTTTACAAATGAATTCTACAAAACCTTCAAAGAAGAACTAATACATCTAATATTAAAAGTCTTCCCAAAGATTGAAAACACTGGAATACTCCCTTTCAGCTTCTATGAAGCCAACATCACTTTGATACCAAAAGCAGAAAAGGACACTCCCCAAAAAGAACACTACAGACCAATATTTCTGGGGAACATAGATGCTAAAATACTGAACAAAATTGTAGCCAACCAGATACAGCAGTATATTAAAAAGATTGTTCATCAGGACCAAGTGGGGTTTATCCCAGGGATGCACGGTTGGTTTAGTATACGTAAATCAATCAATGTGATCCACCACATCAACAAAAGCAAGACTAAAAACCACATGGTCATGTCAATAGATGCAGAGAAAACCTTTGACAAAATCCAACATCCTTTATGATGAAAATGCTATAAAAATGGGAATACATGGAAAATTGCTGAAGATGGTGGAGTCTATATATAGCAAACCTACAGCCAACATCATACTCAGTGGTGTAAAAATGGAAGCATTTTTCCCTCAGATCAGGTACTTGACTGGGCTGCCCACTATCACCATTATTATTCAACGTAGTGTTGGAAGTTCTTGCCATAGCAAGAACATAGCAAGGAATTAAATCGATACAGATTAGAATAGAAGAAGTCAAACTCTCCCTATTTATAGATGACATGATAGTATACATAGAAAAACCTAAGGAATCCAGCAGGAAGCTTTTGTAAATCATCAGGTAATACAGTAAGGTGTCAGGCTACAAAATTAACATTCAAAAGTCAGTGGCATTCGTCTATGAAAACACTAAGTTAGAAGAAATTGAAATCCAGAAACCAATTACTTTTACTATAGCAACAAAACAATAAAATATCTAGGAATAAACCTAACCAAAGAAGTGAAAGACTTGCATACTGAAAATTATGATTCACTACTCAAGGAAATTTAAAAAGACACAAAGAAGTGGAAAGATATTCCATGTTCATGGGTTGGAAGAATTAGCATCATCAAAATGACTATACTACGCAGGGCCATATACAAATTTAATGCTATCTCCATCCAGACCCCAATCACATTTTTAGGAGAATAGAACAAATGCTGCAAATGTTTATCTGGAACCAGAAAAGACCTAGAATTGCTAAAACAATCTTGAGAAGAAAGGATAGATCTTGGGGCATCACACTCTCAGACCTCAAATTTTCTCATAAGGCCATTGTAATCAAAACTGCTTTTTATTGGAACATGAATAGACACAATGACCAGTGGAATAGAATTGAGAGCCCAGAAATAAGTCCCCACACCTATGGACATCTGATCTTTGCCCACACTATAAAATGGGTAAAGCAGAGTCTCTTTAACAAATGGTGTTGGAAAAAATGGGTTGAAACCTGCAGAAGAATGAAACTAAACCACTATATTTCACCAAACACAAAAGTAAATTCCAAGTGGATCAATGACTTGGATGTTAGACCAGAAGCTATCAGATATGTAGAGGAAAATATTAGCAGAACTCTTTTTTGCATAAATTTTAAAACGTCTTCAATGAAACAAATCCAATTACAAAAAAGACTAAGGCAAGTATAAACCTATGGGACTTCATCAAATGAAAAAGCTTTTGCACAACAAAGGAAACCACTACCCAAACCAAGAGATCCCTCATCAGATAAGAGTCTAATAATCAAAATATAGAAAGAGCTTGCCAAACTCAACAACAAGAAAAAATATAACCCTTTTCCAAAAATGGGGGGGGGGGGAGAACATAGACAGAATATTCACCACAGAAGAGATCTAAAAGGCAGAGAAACAGATGAAAAAAATTCTCAAATCTTTGACTGTCAGAGAAATGCAAATAAAGACAACAGTGAGATACCATTTGACCTCTGTGAGAATGACATACATCAGAAAAAGCTAGCAGCAACAAATGCTGGAGAGGTTGTGGGTCAAAGGAACCCTCCTACACTGCTGGTGGGAATGTAAATTGGTCCAGCCTCTGTGGAGAACAATCTAGAGAACTCTCAAAAGGCTAGAAATGGACCTAACCTATGATCCTGAAACTCCTTTCCTGGGAATAGATCCTAAGGAACCAAACACACCCATCCAAAAAGATCTGTGTACACATATGTTCTTAGCAGCACAATTTGTAATAGCCAAAACCTGGAAGCAACTCAGGTTTCCAACAACAGATGAGTGGCTGAGCAAGTTGTGATCTATATACACAATGGAATAATACTCAACTATAAAAAATGGTGACTTCACCATTTTCAGAAGATCCTGGATGGACCTTGAAAAAATCATATAAAATGAAATAAGTTAGAAACCGAAGGATGAATATGATCTCACTCTCAGGCAGAACTTGCAAAACAAGATCAGAAGGGAAAACACAAGTGGAATCTGAACCGGAATTGAAGTATTACACCAAAGTAAAAGACTCTGGAGTGGGTGTGGGGGGGGAGAGTATAGGTACTGGAGAAGGATGACAGAGGACCTAGTGGAAACTGGGAAATGTTATGCATGTACAAACTATTGCATTTACCGTCGAATACAAAACATTAGTCACCTAATAAAGAAATTTAACCAAAAAAGAAAGAGAAGAAGAAAATTTGAAAATAAAAAAAAAGTTTACTTACTTACTTGTCTATTTTATTTTCATCATAGCTCCATTCCATTGATCAAGAATCAAATTTGGGGTCTTCTCCATGCATGACCTTTCTGTAATCACTGTTGTTCCCCCTAACTCTTGACAAAACAAGTTTGTTTTTTTATCTATTCAAAATTTAGAGCATCTATCCTGCTGTTGCTTTAAGTGAAATTTCATGTTTCTCCCTGGGGGAAATAGACATCTTTCTTGGAAGATCTATCCAAAAAAAAAAAAAAGAATGCTGTCTTCTCTTTTGTGAACTCCTTATAAAAACATTCTAAATTCAGAGATCAATAAGGCTGCTGAAGTCAACTTAAATTAGGATCCCATTTGCAAGCTCACTAATGTTCCCAAATAGACACGAACTCTCACTGTTGATTTGTCTACTGATAAGCTCAGGACAAGCAGGCACTAGAATGCTTTCTTGCCCAATAATAAACAAATTGGCTTTGTAAACTTGTCTCAGACCTTTAGAACCACAACACTGTAAGTAAAATTATGAATATAAGTGAATTCAGTTATTGAGTTTACTTTTGTTTGAGTCAGCCTCTGATAAAAATCATTGAAATTAAAAAGTTGGGTCGATGTCAAGTAGAGATCAATATGTCACATAGAGTTTTAAATCAAGTTAAGGAGACTGATTAAAGCTGACATTATCCCTCATAATTGTTTGGCTTTGTCTGTTTCTCATGTGCATAAGTAAGTATAAATTCTGAAATATGCCCTTATATATATATTAATGTTGCATAATGAAATGTTTATTTTATGCAGAGTATATCTGAGACATAAATCAAGAACAAATTAGGGACCAGGCAGTAGCACATCTGGTTAAGCCCACATGTTACAATTTGCAAGGAACTGGCTACAAGAGCCCAGCCCCCACTAGCAGATGGAAAACTCCATAAGAGGTGAAGCAGTGTTGAGGTTGTCCCAATCTTCCCCTTCCCTCTAGATTTCTCTTTGTCTCTGTCCAATAAGTAAATAAAACATATAAAATATAAAGTAAAATAATCAAAAAACAAATAAATGTGATCATATACATAGTAATTCATACATGATTATTCTTTTTTTAATTTTATTTATTTTTTGTATTTATTTATTTTCCCTTTTTTGCCCTTTTTATTGTTGTAGTTATTATTGTTGTTATTGATGTCATAGTTAGATAGGACAGAGAGAAATGGAGAGAAGAGGGGAAGACAGAGAGGGGGGATAAAAAGATAGACTCCTGAAGACCTGTTTCACCACCTGTAAAGCCACTCCCCTGCAGGTGGGGTACTGGGGGCCAGCCCCAGCAGGTTATTAGGTTAACCTGAAAAATGAGGGTTGTCGGTGTGGAATGAGGAAAAATGGGAGACGAGTAAGTTGATGCTGAATCAAGCTCAAGCAGACATCTCTGTCATGCTTAAGCAGAACTTTATTTTTATAGTCTCATAAGGTTTAGCTCATTAAAACAAAAATCACCAAAGCTTTGATTATTAAAACAAAAATCACCAAATAAGAACAACACAGGTAAGGAACACCTCCTGCTCTGTGGAATATTCACATTCCAGGGGCACTTTTCTCCCTAGAGATCATATCACAGTTTCTATGTTTTTTGTTATTCCTGTACCTATGTGCTAGGCAGATGTCCTATTGATTAAGATTAATATTCAACCTGTATGTTTATTCCATTCTCTTGCCCCTATGCATCAGAAGCCATGGTCCATAGAAAATTCAAGCTTGTTATGTTTCTAGGGACCTTAAACAAACTGAACATCCCATTTTTCATAAAATCCGTTCCATTGATCAAGTAGTTTTGTTTTGTTCCTTACTGAGAAGTCACCAAGGTGGTGCTGACCTGGTCCACCTCTCCATAAAGTTAAGCTCTCTAACTGGAATCCATCTTCTGTGTATGCTCACTATGTGACCTAGGTTCTCGTGTACTATTCCTGCATAAGGAAGTGGGAGCATAGTGATGGGTGGTAGATTAAAAGGCCCATTGTATCTAGGTGGGTATCATAATTTTCCATTTATTAATTATGCTATGTAAGGTGGCCCCTGCACTATGGGAAGCACCAATCTTTCCCTATATTTTAGTGGGAATACTAAAGGAAATGGTGTAAAGGATAAAACATTTCTTCCTCTTGGAATCTCCTAAAAATTTCTGCATTATTGGTATTGCTTGTTCCATTATGATCAGTCTTACAGAGTGCAGTGCAGATTTTGTCATTACTTTGGTTATTGGTGAGGCTCTGAGCCTGGCCATAGGTAAATAATATTGAGACCACAAGGGCTTAATCCCAAGCCCTATACATGGCAAAAGGCAAGTTTGGTTTCAGTTTGGCCTAGAGAATCCAGCCGTGCTAAACTCCTTATGAAACTGGTACTGTGTCAAGCAGCTCTTGTGGTGGCGCCTGCACCAATGGGGAGCAGGGGGGCTCAAATCAGGATTCTTACACAGATCCTTACACTTCGTGCCATGTGCACTTAACCCACTGTGCTATCGCATGACTGTAACTTGATTATTCTTAAGATTAGTACTTAATGATTTAAAAATTATACTTTCCAATTTTGATATCCACAATCTGTAGATATATATTTCTTTCTCTCAGTGTAACTGAAAAGAACAAACACATAAAGAATAAACCTTAATTTAACCAGGTAATAATTTTTTACTTTTAGTCTAACAAGCACTCTTATACTCAAAGGATTTATAGTTTTATTTCTGTGTAATTATTTGCTTTTATATTCAAACTTTTATTCTTTTTAAAGTGATTCAGTAAACATTTTTTCTTACCCCAAGCTGAGACAAAAAAGTTGAATGAAGAAAGTGAATTCATCATTCTTAATATCTGAGTAGCTTTCCGTCATGTATATATACCATAACTTTTTTTAGCCACTCACTTGCTGTTGTCCACCTATGTTGTTTTCAGGTTTTGGCTACTACAAATTGTACTGCTTTGAACATAGGCATAAATACATCTTTTTGGATGGGCAAGCTTGATTTCTTAGGATATAACCCCAGGAGAGGAATTGCAGGGTCATTGGGTAGGTTCATTTGTATGTAGCCTTCTGAGAGTTCTCCACAGGTGTTGGACCCATTTACATTCCCACCAGCAGTGCTGGAAGATTCCTTTACCCCAGCAACCTCCCCAGCATTTATTGTTTTTATCCTTTTTGATGTACAACGTTTTCACAGGAGTGAAGTGGTATGTCTTATTAGCATTTATCTGACAATCTTGGATCATTTTTTTCATATATCGGCATTTTGAATCTTCTGTGAATATTCTTCTCCCTATATCTTCTTGTTCATATCTTTTTCCACTTTTGACAAACTTCTATTCTTATTGTAAATTTAATTTATAAAAAATACTAGCATCTAAGTGCAAGGACCGGCGTAAGGATCCTGGTTCGAGCCCCCGGCTCCCCACCTGCAGGGGAGTCGCTTCACAGGTGGTGAAGCAGGTCTGCAGGTGTCTTCCCCCCCCCCGTCTTCCCCTCCTCCATTTATCTCTGTCCTATCCAACAACAACGACATCAATAACAACAACAGCTACGGCAAGAATGAAAACAATAAGGGCAACAGAGGGAATAAATAAATTAATATTTAAAAAACACTAGCATCTACAAGGGGTGTTCATCTCATTTGAAAAATTTATTATACTAATAAATTAGAGTACTGTTAATAAAAAATTAAATAATTTCAGAGGTTCCTGGAAGATGGCGGACTGAGAAGCTGCTAGTGGCTTGAGCCACTGACCACATCTTCTGGAAATGGTAGGATTTTCTACCTTTAGTAGGCCAGTCAATAAGGGGTCCTAGTGGTGACACCAAGGAGGTGACTATAACTTAATTTGGGTTAAGAAATAGAGTAGAAAAAAGGGAAAATAATTTTTTTCCTTTTAATTATTAAGCACACCCCTTTCCTTTTATCCCCCCCCCCATAACCAGTCCCTGGGGACCAGCTCCTAGCAGGCTCCCCTGCTGAGCTTCTGTCTTTACCAAATTCCTATCCCACCAGGGAGTATCATTCATTCTAAGTCTATACCCTTCTGAAACCTCTGGCCTTTTTTCTTTCTAAGTAGCCAACCCCCCCACCTCACCCCGCATAGCTAATTAAATAATTAAAAATAAATAAATTAAAAAAAAGTCTTTCCTCTCACTGCTATTTTATGACTGTTCTTTATATTATCTTTTTCATTTTTATCTCTCTCTTTTTTTTTTCTTCTTCTCATTCATGTCATCCTTTCTTCCTTAATCCTACAGCTTCCAAAGCCACAGACCCCAGTCCCCACACCACCAAACAGTGTGCTTTTTTGAATTCACTGATACACATTTGGGAATTACTTTGGGGAGGAATTCTGACTCAGTGTGGACTCTCACTGCAAGTGTCTCTGCTCAACTTCCCTTCCTCCTTTAGCCACCCCTAGAATATACAGTGGATAGTAGATTTGCATAACTGTCTATTTCAGCTATCCTTGTCTTGTCCTGAGGTTTTTTTTTTTTCTTTTCTCATTCTTAACAATCAGCTGCCTCTGATCATGAGGTTTGAGGTAATCTGGGACAGGGTTTTTTTTTTTTTTTTACCCTGCTCTATTTTATTATTAATATTATATAAAGGCATATATCTTCCCCCCCTTTAGGTTGATCAGAATTAACTCTTAGGGTATCTTTCATTGCTAGGGTAGTGGGCATATTATCTATTGTGGGAGAAACTTGTCTCCTTACTCCTACCTCCTCTACAGACACTCCCCTCCCTCCTATTCCTAGCTAATTAAAAAAATTAAATTAAATTAAATTAAAAATAAAGTAATAAAAAAGCCTTTCCTTTCACTGCTCTTTAATTACAGCTCTTTTTCTTATCTTTTCCCTTTTCTCTCACTTGTCTCTTTTTTTTTCTTCCTTTTTTTTTTATCTTGTCATACATTTCTTCCTTCATTCTTCTTTGCATTTCTGAATTCGTGAATTATTTTGGGGAAGAAATCTGACTCAGAGTGGACTCTCTATGTGTGTATCTCTGCTCTACTTCCCTTTCCCCACTTGTTACCCCTAGAATATACAGTGGATAGTAGATTTGCATAACTGTCTATTCTTGCTATCCCTTCTTTCTTTTCTCTTTCTTCTTCACTGGGATTTGGTTACTATTTTTTCATGGACTGGAAAAATTGTTTGGCTAACTGGTAGTGATTAAGCTGCTTCAATACTTGCTTCAGTTTCTACTGTAATTCCTGAGGTTGGTGAGTGCAATTGTCATAAAGGTATTTAGTATACTGTTGCTTATACTCAAAACACAACAGCTGAGGAAAAATAGAGTATAAAAAAGAAACACATAATTCAAAAAAATGGAAAGATCAAAAACAAATAAAACTACTACTCCAATGAATGAAGACAAGAGCCCAGAAGAAACTACAAATCAGCCACAAGTAACCATAGATAAGAAAAGTATACAAGCAATAATAAATTTATTAATCACAGAAATGAAAACAACATTGGAGGAAAGGAATGGCAGTATTAGGGAAAAAACAGTTGAGACCCCCAAGGAAAATACTGATTATATGAGGCAATTAGAGAACTGAAAGCTGAAATAGCAGTAATGAAGAAAGAAGCTGAGGCAAGGGAAAGCAGACTAACAGAAACAGAAAACAGAATTAGTCAGACAGAGGTGAGTTAGAGAAAATGAAGAAAGAGGTGAAAGAGCTTAAAAAGAGATTGAGAGACACTGAAAACAACAACAGAGACATATGGGATGATCTCAAAAGAAGTAACATTCGCATAATTGGCCTGCCAAAGGAAGAAAGAGAGGAAGGGGAAGCAAATATTCTAGAGGAAATAATAGAAGAAAACTTCCCAGACCTGAATAACAGAAAGGACATCAAGATTCAAGAGGCCCAGAGAGTACCAAACAGAATCAACCCAGACCTGAAGACACCAAGACACATCATAGTCACAATGAGAAGAAGTAAGGATAAAGAAAGGATCCTAAAGGCTGCAAGACAGAAACAAAAAGTCACATACAAGGGAAAACCCATAAGATTATCTGAAGACTTCTCCACTCAAACTCTAAAAGCCAGAAAAGAATGGCAAGATATCTATCAAGACCTGAATGAAAAAAGGTTTCAACCAAGGATAATATATCCTGCTAGACTTTCATTCAAACTAGATGGAGGGATCAAAACCTTCTTAGACAAACAACAGTTAAAGGAAGCAAATATCTCCAAACTGGCCCTGAAAGAGGTTCTAAAAGACCTCTTATAAACAGAACATCACTATAATACTGGCAATATATAAGAGAAAACAAACAAAAAAAATTTTTTTGAACAATGGCACTACAATACATTAAATCCATAATATCAATAAATGACAATGGCTTAAACTCACCCATCAAAAGGCACAGAGTTGGGGATGGATCAGAAAACATAATCCAACCATATACTGCTTGCAAGAATCCCATCTGTCACAAGATAAACAGAGACTTAAAGTGAAAGGTTGGAAAACTATCATACAGGCTAACGGTCCACAAAAAAGGGCAGGAACAGCCATTCTCATCTCAGACACGATAGATTTTAAATTAACTAAAGTAATAAAAGATAGGCAAGGACATTACATAATGATTAGAGGATAATCAGCCAAGAAGACTTAACAATCATTAACATCTATGCACCCAATGAGGGACCATCTAAATACATCAAGCACTTACTGAAAGAATTTCAAAAATACATCAATAGTAATACAATAATAGTGGGAGACTTCAATACCCCACTCTCACACTTAGACAGATCAACAATGCAGAGAACCAACAAAGATACAAGAGAATTGAATGAAAAGATTGACAGACTAGACCTCTTGGACATTTTCAGAGTCCTTCACCCCAACAAACTGGAATATACCTTCTTTTCAAATCCACATAACATATACTCAAGGATAGACCACATGTTAGGCCATAAAGACAGCATCAATCAATTCAAGAACATTGAAATCATCCCAAGTATCTTCTCAGACCAGAGTGGAGTAAAACTAACATTCAACAACAAACAGAAAATTATTAAAAGTCACAGAAATTGGAAACTCAACAACATACTCCTTAAGAACCACTGGGTCAGAGAGTCACTCAAGCAGGAAATTCAAATGTTCCTGGAAACAAATGAAAATGAAGATACAACCTATCAAAATATTTGGGACACAGCTAAAGCAGTACTGAGAGGGAAACTTATAGCCATACAATCACATATTAAACACCAAAAAAAAAAGCTCAAATGAATGACCTTACTGCACACCTCAAGGACTTAAAGGAAGAGGAACAAAGGAACCCTAAAGCATCCAGAAGGACAGAAATCACTAAAGTTAGAGCAGAAATAAACAACATTGAAAATAAGAGAACCATACAAGAGATCAATAAAGCCAAATATTGGTTCTTTGAAAGATTAACAAAATTGACAAACCCCTAGCCAGACTCACCAAACAAAAAAGAGAGAAGACTCAAATTAATAGAATTGTAAACGATGGAAGAGATATCACAACTGACACCACAGAAATCCAGAGAATCCTGTGAAACTTCTATAAAAAACTATAGGCCACCAAGCTAGAGAATCTGGAAGAAATGGAACAATTCCTAGAAGCATATGCCCTTCCAAAACTGTACCAAGAACTATAAAATTTAAATGCACCAATCACAAAGAAATTGAAACCGTTATTAAGAACCTCCCCAACAACAAAAGTCCTGGAACAGATGGCTTCACAAATGAATTCTACAAAACTTTCAGCAAACAGTTAGTACCCATACTTCTGAAGCTTTTCCATAAGATTGAAGAAACAGGAATACTCTCTTCCACCTTCTATGAAGCCAACATCACCTTGATACCAAAAGCTGATAGGGACAGAACAAAAAAAGGAAAACTACAGACCAATATTTCTGATGAACATAGATACCAAAATATTAAACAAGATCTTGGACAACAGGATACAGCAACATATCAAAAAGATTGTTCATCATGACCAAGTGGGATTCATACCAGGAATGCAAGGCTGGTTCAACATCTGTAAGTCAATCAATGTCTTTCACCATATCAATAAAAGCAAAGCCAAAAATCACATGATTATCTCAATTGATGCAGAGAAAGCATTTGACAAAATCCAACACTCATTCATGCTCAAAACTCTACAAAAAATGGGAATAGATGGGAAATTCCTCAAGATAGTGGAGTCTATATATAGCAAACCTACAGCCAACATCATACTCAATGGACAGAAGCTGAAAGCATTCCCCCTCAGATCGGGGACTAGACAGGGCTGTCCACTGTCACCGTTACTCTTCAACATAGTATTGGAAGTTCTTGCCATAGCAATCAGGCAAGAGAAAGGAATCAAAGGAATACAGATTGGAAGGGAAGAAGTCAAGCTCTCACTATTTGCAGATTATATGATAGTATACATAGAAAAACCTAAACAATTCAGCAGAAAACTACTGGAAGTTATTAGGCAATATAGCAAGGTATCAAGCTACAAAATCAATGTACAAAAATCAGTGGCATTTCTTTATGCAAACACTAAATCTGAAGAAGAAGACATCCAGAAATCACTCCCATTTACTGTTTCAGCAAAATCAATCAAACACATAGGAATAAAGTTGACCAAAGAAGTGAAAGACTTGTATACTGAAAACTATGAGTCGCTACTCAAGGAAATAGAAACTGATACCAAGAAATGGAGAGATATCCCATGCTCATGGATTGAAAGAATAAATATCATCAAAATGAATATTCTCCCCAGAGCCATATACAAATTAAATGCAATACCCATCAAAGTTCCACCAAGCTTCTTTAAGAGAATAAAACAAACACTACAATCATTTATCTGGAACATAAAAACACCTAAAATTGCCAAAACCATCTTAAAGAAAAGAAACAGAAATGGAGGCATCACACTCCCAGACCTCAAACTATATTATAAAGCCATCTTCATCAAAACAGCATGGTACTGGAACAAAAATAGGCACACAGACCAGTGGAACAGAATTGAAAGCCCAGAAATAAATCCCCACACCTATGGACATCTAATCTTTGATAAGGGAGCACAAAGGATTAAATGGAAAAAGGAGGCTCTCTTCAATAAATGGTGCTGGGAAAACTGGGTTGTAATATGCAGAAGAATGAAATTGAAACACTTTATCTCACCAGAAACATATAATCAACTCCAAATGGATCAAAGATCTATATGTCAGACCAGAAACAATCAAATACTTAGAGGAAAACATTGGTCAAACAGTTTTTCACCTACACCTCAAGGACATCTTTGATGAATCAAACCCAACTGCAAGGAAGACTAAAGCAGAAACAAACCAATGGGACTACATCAAATTGAAAAGCTTCTGCACATCCAAAGAAACTATGAAACAAACAAAGAGACCCCTCACAGAATGGAAGAAGATCTTCACATCCCATACATCAGAAAAGAAACTAATCACCAAAATATATGTAAATAGCTCAGCAAACTTAACGCCAAAAAAGCAAATGACCCCATCCAGAAATGGGCAGAGGATATGAACAAAACATTCACCTCAGAGGAGATCCAAAAGGCTAACAAACATATGAAAAACTGCTCTAGGTCACTGATTGTCAGAGAAATGCAAATTAAGACAACACTAAGATACCACCTCACTCCTGTAAGAATGGCATACATCAAAAAGGACAGCAACAACAAATGCTGGAGAGTTTGTGGGGACAGAGGGACCCTTTTACATTGCTGGTGGGAATGTAAGTTGGTCCAGCCTCTGTGGAGAGCAGTCTGGAAAACTCTCAAAAGACTAGACATGGACCTTCCTTATGATCTAGTAATTCCTCTTCTGGGGTTATACCCCAAGGACTCCATAACACCCAACCAAAAAGAGGTGTGTACTCTTATGTTCATAGCAGCACAATTCATAATAGCTAAAACCTGGAAGCATCCCAGGTGCCCAACAACAGATGTCTGGCTGAGAAAGCTGTGGTATATATACACAATGGAATACTATGCAGCTATCAAGAACAATGAACCCACCTTCTCTGACCCTTCTTGGACAGAGCTAGAAGGAATTATGTTACGTGAGCTAAGTCAGAAAGATAAAGATGAGTATGGGATGATCCCACTCATCAATAGAAGTTGAGTAAGAAGATCTGAAAGGGAAACTAAAAGCAGGACCTGACCAAATTGTAAGTAGGGCATCAAAGTAAAAACCCTGTAGTGAGGGGTAGACATGCAGCTTCCTGGGCCGGAGGGGGGGTGGGAGTGGGTGGGATGGATGGGTCACAGTCTTTTGGTGGTGGGAATGGTGTTTATGTACACTCCTAGTAAAATGTAGGCATATAAATAACTAGTTAATTAATACGAGAGGGGTAAAATTAATTGTATGTCTCGAAGTTTTTCAAAACACAAACTGAATCTTTTCAATATATAAGCTGTGTAATTGATATGCAGACTCTCTCAAAAACCTAGACCAAGTAGATCAGAAGCAACCAATAGCACAGCTATAAATAAGATACTGGGTACTGTATAGCAAACCCTAACAAAAGGATTCTTCAGAGTTAACCCAATTACCAAACAATGTGATGATAACATTAACTATCCATTGTCTTTTGGAACCCTAAAACAGCAGGAACCTCCCATCTCCACTATAGAGCCTCTACTTCCCCCAGTCCTGGAACCCTTGGATAGGGCCCACTTTCCCGTATGCCTCTCCCAATCCATATCAAATAATATTGCATCTGCCGATCACAACCTAACCAACACAACGATTGCCACCTCAACATGCTTCACTTCAGCCTGTGTCCAGAGACTTCATGTGTAGAATGACAACCCTTCAGCTTCATTACTTGCATGAGACCTTTCCTTTCATAGTATACTCTAATTCCATCTCAGGTGGTTCACTTTCTAACAAAGTCCCAAAACCTAGATATACACCAGTTTCTGTGAGAGAGAGCATATGTTCACACATATCCGTAAGCTACTGCAAAATATATACCTGAAAGTAGAAGTACACTAGAGTTGCAGTGAGTACCCCTCTAACACTTTATCTCCACTATTCCAAGCTTTGGGTCCATGATTGCCCAACAATTTATTTGGCTTTGTATGTTAACTCTCTTTTCAGTCACCAGGTTCCAGATGTCATCAGGATGTCGGCCAGGCTTCCCTAGACTGAAGACCCCACCAATATGTCCTGGAGCTCTGCTTCCCCAGAGACCCACCCTACTCGGGAAAGAGAGAGGCAGACTGGGAGTATGGAGCGACCAGTCAACGCCCATGTTCAGCGGGGAAGCAATTACAGAAGCCAGACCTTCTACCTTCTGCAACCCATAATGACCCTGGGTCCATGCTCCCAGAGGGATAGAGAATGGGAAAGCTATCAGGGGAGGGGGTGGGATATGGAGATTGGTTGGTGGGAATTGTGTGGAATTGTACCCCTCCTACCCTATGGTTTTGTTAATCCTTTCTTAAATAAAAAATAAAAATTAAATAATTTCAATCATCACATAATTTGAAATTATATACCAGATTGAAACATTGAAACTTTAATCATCAAATCTATAGTGACCAGTAACCAAATATTCACTTTTTTCCTGAGTACACTGATCACTGGCATATAGAAAACAGAAAATGTTTATTAAAAAAGAGTATCTGGAGTTGGGCGGTAGTGCAACAGGTTATGATGGAGAGGCGCAAAGCACAAGGACTGACAGAAGGATCCGGGTTGGAGCCCCTGGCTCCCCAACTGCAGGGGAGTTGCTTCACAAGCAGTGAAGCAGGTCTGCAGGTGTTTATCTTTCTCTCCCCCTCTCCGTCTCCCCCTCCTCTCTCAATTTCTCTCTGCCCTATCCAACAATGAGATCAATAACATCAATAATAGCTACAACAGTAAAACAAGGGCAACAAAAGAGAATAAATATTTTTTTAAAAGAGTGTCATTTTTCACTTTGCCATCAAGAAAAAATATTGCTCTTAGGCTTTCCATTTCCTACAAAGTTAGAGATAAGATTCCAGAAATGAGCACAAAAAGATGTTCACAGTTATTAACTCATGTGTCAGAAAAATGACAATGAGTTATAAGTTTCAAATATCTGGGTGCACTGAAAAATACTATACTCTTTTTCTTTGTTTTTAGTTTTTTTCCCCTTAGATTTTTAAAAAGTTTGATCAAAGGGAGGAGAGATAGAGAAAGAAGAAGAAGGAGGAGGAGGAGGGGGGAGGAGGAGGAGGAGAATAGAAGAAGAAATAGAGATTCCATAGCACTGCTCAACTCCAATTTATGGTGGTGCCAGGGAGTGAACATGTTTCATGCATGAGAGTCTCGTGGTCAACAAATGATTAAGCCCTATCTCCCGTTTCACCTTTGAATTATAGTTAATTATAAAGCATAATGTATTAAATTAAAGAAATTTGTTTTCTTAGAAATCTTGATAATTTTTTTGCCTTCCTAAAATTAAAATGTATGTATTCAATTCATAAGACCTTGATAGTGTTCTTGGTATATGTTAGTTTTGGAAATTCCATAATGATGTACACTTAACACCTGGGATTACAGATGTGAATAAGATACATTGAGCAATACAATTAGCACAGAAATATGAAGCAGAATTAAGAATATAGTAACCTTGAAAATAATACAATTGCAGATGGAAAAAAGCACTTCATTCATCCAGAGAGCACATAATTCTTACAGATTATATATCAAATGTCATGATAAAAATAAAATAAGAGTTATGGAACAAGATAAATCCATATGGGAAAATCCAATTTAAGTGTGAAAATAAAGAATTAATAGGTACAATTCATAGTCATACAAAAAGAACATTGAGTATGCTCCAAATGATTTCAAATACAAAATGACCAAACAGTGTATTCAGGTAATAGAATATATGTACTGAGTAGTACTCAGGTACAGCTCTTTGTGTGCATTGTTCTTTCTGCATCTCTCTCTCTCTCTCATTAAAATAAATTAAATGTTTTTAAAACATTTTGATGAATCACATATGTAACAAAAAAATAAACAGAACATCTGATACTTAAAGAGAATTACTATAGAAGTGAAGGTTTTATCATAAGTGGGATAGAAGTGTTAGCTATTCATAGTGCCAGGCTGATTTTTTTTTTTTACTATGTTCTGATATATTGGGGATAGGAATTTGCAAGTTTTATTTCTTGCTGTCTGGAAAGCAATTTTAAGAGTGAAAGGTCAGGACAGAGAAGAACCTTCTTCCTGCCTCCAGCTTCTACTTGCATTACTTTTTTCCAGCATTATTAGACTGTAATATCCACAGTGCCACTCTATAACACTTTGTAAGATAGCCTAAGTATTACCCATATATTTCTTGTCACACTACCAACTCTTCTTCCTGCCTATTCTCCAGACAGCTACCACCTTGCCATTTTGAATAATTCCATTGGTAATCAAAACATCATAGCCATATTAAACTCCTATTTCCTTATAACACTTGTGGTCTTCCGTTTCTCAACTCAGAGATTATTGCTGCCTTTTGTAGATACAATTTTTGCTTTCATCTTTTAATTATTTGAAAAATCATATGTCTATACTAATTGTTCAAAATGTCACATGATTATCATTTATTAAATGTTACTTAACTGATACGGGCAATATTGAATTATTTTGCCCTTTGACAGAGCATACACAGCCATGTGCTTTAAAAAGTATTATTTTGAGCCAGGAAAGCTATGAAATAGAAATGCACAAGAGTTGTATTCCCGAGACCCCAGAAGTCTCAGGTTCAATTCTCAGCATCACCATATCCCAGAGATGAGCAGTGCTTTGCTCATTCTCATGTATATATATTAATTCATAAAAAGTATAGTTGAACAGTTTGAAAGATTCAAATTGTATGATAATATGGAAGTCTGATATTCATTTGGGAAATCTACTCATAAGTCAAGCAAAGAAATATATGACTGTTTTGACAAAAGCAAGGTCAGTGGTAACATTGTTATGAGCAGTTAAAATGAGACTAGTATTTTCACAGTTTTAAGTACTGTCATATCACTTCTAAGTACGTTAGGTTTGAAAAACAGATAGATTCTATAATGTCTGAAAATGTATGAGATAAGATACTTCATTGTACTAGAAAAAACTCACTTGTGTCTTTATTACTTTGATATACTGGTGACAAGTAAAATTCTAAGAAAATATTGATGTGCTTGTGTATTATTAGAACAACAGGTATTTAATTGATGATTAATGTTTATGTGTATTTGATAAATCCATATGTCACTGTGCTTATTCTTAGTTAATACAAATAATACTCAACATAATACAAATTATACCAGACTTTCTTCTTATTTCTATATAAACCTTATCCTAGCATTTCTTGGTCATGACATCTGTGTCTAATATTGCATAATTTTATATGACTTTGCATTGACTTTTTATGCTATACAAAATTCTCAAGCACGATGGAGTAAGGCCATGGCTCACTTGGATGAGCACAAATGTTATTATATAGGTTCAAGCTTCTAGTCCCCTCCTGCAGAAGTGAAACATGAAGAGAAATGAACCAATGCTGTTGGTGTTATTTCTTTTTGTTTCCCTTTGTACCCCCTCCCCCATTGTAATTTCCTTCTGTCTTATCAAATAAAAAGAAAAAAAAGGGGGTGAGGATGACACTGTGATCAATGATTTCATCCTTCAGGCACAGAACCTCCGCAATAACCTTGGTGGTAATAGGCAGAATTTAAGGCAATAGGTAGAATTTAAGAACCGAAAGAGGAAACAGAAAGTAGAACTTGAACTGGTTAGGTGTACTTCACCAAAGGAAAGGACTTCAAGTAAGGGGGACAAGGAGAGGGTTGGTGCTAGTGGGATTCTGGGGTCCTGGTATATGATGATGGAAGGAGACTTAGGTTGGGGGTGAGAGTGTTTGTCATATTCCTATCATAACAATATATGAGATTTTGCCCATGTGTCAACAACTGTCCTGTAAAATGCAACACCCAATAAAATGATTTTAAACATAATAGTAATAAAATAAATAAGATAACATATAGATATTTAACTAATGATTTCTAGGTATAGTTTATAAAAGTGAAAAAACAGTCATATATGTGCATTATAAATTTGAATATGGAATAATAATAATTAACTATGGCTGTGTTAGATGATAGAATTTACAACTTGATTCATTACTCACAGGTGAGTTTCATTGTTTTATACTATGAATTTCACTGCTCTATGCTTTATAATCACAATTAACTTTAAAATTATTCACATTGAAAACCTATAGCAGGTTTATAATGGTTAAAAGACACACTTTGGGCGATAGTGCAGTGGGTTAAGGGTGCATGGTGTGAAGAACAAGGACTAGTGTAAAGATCCTGGTTCAGCCCCCAGTTCCCCACCTGCAGAGGAGTTGCTTTACAGGCAGTGAAGCAGACCTGTAGGTGTCTATCTTTCTCTTCCCCTCTCTGTCTTCCCCTACTCTTTCCATTTCTTTCTGTCCTATCAAACAATGATGATATCAATAACAACAATAACTACAATAACAATAAAAAACAACAAGGGCAACAAAAGGGAAAATAAATAAATATAAAAATTTTAAAAAACAGCTCTTTATTGTTTGCAATGTAATAACTTGACCAAACATTAAATAAACTTTGAGAACAATCAAAGCAGACATCAACTTGCATATTTTTCATGTAATCTCTCCAATAGTACTGATATATGTGTATTTTAAAATTTCACAGGGATATAGAGAAAAAAGAGAAGTCCATAGACCTACTCATGATTAGGAAATGATTCATCATTATTCTCTCAAAATAGTGATCAGAATATACAAAATCTAAATTATTGAGCTTTGGAGTCCTGGTTAATGAGGGCACAAAGAGTATTTTGCAGACACCTATCATAGGGAGATGAGAAACTGTACCCATGTGTCAACAATGTACTATAAGTCATTAACCTTCATCTAATAAAAATAGAAAGGAAAAAAGGATGGAAGAAAGGAAGGAAGGAAGGAAGGAAGGAAGGAAAGAAGGGAGGAAGGAAGGGAAAAGGGGAAGAAGGGAGGGAGGGAGGAAGGAAACAAGGAAGGACACATGAAAGAAAGAAAGAAAGAAAGAAAGAAAGAAAGAAAGAAAGAAAGAAAGAAAGGGAAAGAGAAAGGAAAGTTTGTTACATTTGTAAAAGATTGCATTCAATAAAGTTATCAAATAATAAATTCTAAGAGAAAATAAGCAGACTTTTAAAATATAAAACAGAAAAAGAAGCAGACACTACCAAGATATATAAGAAATGACAGCTCTCAGTATCAAATGCAGAACCATTAAATATATACTATGTTATAGAAAATATAAAAACAAACTTATGTTAAAGTATCTACAATAAATAAAATAAAGAACTAAAACTATGAGAAAGAACCAGGAAATTTACAACTACATTTACCAAAACAAAGCAAAAGGAAAAATGTCTAGAAATGTAGAACTCTAATTCTGTGAAGGGAGTCCCTTTATTCTTCATAAATTTTCTTACCTACAGGAGAAAAAAGAATAAAAAGCTATGCAACAGCAGGAACAATAAAAAAATATCGAAAGTGGCACAAGGAAATCAGGCTGCTTAGAAAAGATAGGACTTAAAACAAAACATTCAAATATAGAAAAATCATTTGTCATACCAAGAACCAGGAAAATCACAGATTGAATGAGGAAGAGAAATCGGCAGATGCCAACATCAAAATGAATCAGATGGTGCAGTTAACTCACTAGAATTTTATTTTATTTTATTTTATTTTATTTTATTTTATTTTATTTTCCCCCCTCCAGGGTTATTGTTGGGCTCGGTGCCTGCACCATGAATCTACCGCTCCTGGAGGCCATTTTTTCCCCCCTTTTGTTGCCCTTGTTGTAGCTTCGTTGTGGTTATTATTATTGCCCTTGTTGACTCAATTCGTTGTTGGATAGGACAGAGAGAAATGGAGAGAGGAGGGGAAGACAGAGAAGGGGAGAGAAAGACAGACACCTGCAGACCTGCTTCACCGCCTGTGAAGCGACTCCCCTGCAGGTGGGGAGCCGGGGTCCCGAACCGGGATTCTTACACCAGTCGCTTTGCTTTGCGCCACATGCACTTAGCCCACTGAGCCACCGCCCGACCACCTCACTAGAATTTTAAAATAGTCATAATAAAAATTTTTCAAAAAGCAAACATGAATTATCTTGAAGCAACTGAAAAAAAACTGAGTAAGAGAATTTTAAAAAGCAATGCAATTTATGAATCTAAAATATCAATAAAGCAAACGGTGGTTCGAGAATGGTCATGATAATAGACAGAGTCCAAGAATTTAGGGCTTGGGGAAAGAGCAAAATGGTTATACAAAAGACTGTCAAATGTCAAAACCCAATGCTCTAGTTTTTCTCTCTCTCTCTCTCACTTTCTATTTCTCTTGTTCATCTCATTAAAATATATATAAAAAATATTTTTTGAAAAAGAATCTGAGAGGGGGCCAGGTGGTGGTGCACTTGGTTAAGCACACATAGTACTAAGTGCAAGGACCTGTGCAAGGATCTGGGTTTGAGCCCATGTCCAATAAAATGGGGAAAAATGGCTATTAGGAACAATGGATTTTCAGTGCTGGCACTGAGTCCCAATGATAACCATGGAGACAAAAAAAAAAAAAAAAAAAGAATCTGAAAGCTTAAAGACACATTAGTGTGCACTTTACCCATATGAAAAAAAAGGAAGATAATAATTTGAATAACAAAACTTAGCACAGCTGAAAAACATGCAAACCCAAAACAGAAGAGTTGTGTTTTCTACTTCAAAATATGAAACTAAATTTTTGTAATAGCATTGTAGTATTGCTATTTTCAAACATAATTTACAGGAATTGCTATCTATTAAAGAAAGAATTTATTGCTTTGAAAACAACTTTTGTTTGGAAGTTGATCATTAAAAGAAAAGAAAAGGAATCAGTATCTGTCTGGTTTGATACAGGACAGTGAGAAAGACTGTATACTCTATCTATATTTATTTATTTTTTTTTCAGGAGATAAGAACATGCATACTCCTGAGAGGGATGAGTATGCTTAGTATGATCATAAAACACATAGAAAGTGCATAGAAAGTGTGGAGAGGGGCCACACACACACCTGGTTGGGTGCATATCTTCCAATGCACAAGAACCTGGGTTCAAGCCCCTTGTCCCCACCTGCAAGAGGAAAGCTTGTGAGGGGTGAAGCAGTGTGACAGGTGTTCCTTTGTGTCTCTTCCTTCTCTGTCTCCTTCCCTCTCAATTTCTGGCTGTCTCTACCCAATAAATAAGTAAAGATACTTAAAAAGATAAAAGAAAAGAAACAAAGTATGGAGATATATCACCAGGGGTATATTCCATAGTTCCTAGGAGAACTTCATTGAACAATAATTGCCACTGGTCAGCCCTACCTAGGATCATTCTCAGTAAGGTTCTGTCTCTAGTCAACCAAGCCAACCAAAGGAATGTAACATATGTCTACAATCAGGAAGGGACTGTCACATGTTCTAAACCTTAATCCTCAAGTCAGTGTTTGGCTTTCTTATTTAGTTCCACAAATCATCTTTTATGAATTCTGAAATGAGAATGACCCCATGAAAAGTTTCTATGTGTTTTTCTTCATGGTTTTTGTTTTTGTTTTGTAATGTCTTTTCATTTTTTAATTAATTAATTTATTTTATTTAAGCAAGGAGACATTAACAAAATCATAGGATGGGGGGGTACAACTCCACACAATTCCCGCCACCCAATCTCCATAACCCACACCCTCCCATGATAGCTTTCCCATTCTCTAGTCCTCTGGGAGCATGAACCCAGGATCATTGTGGATTGCAGAAGGTGAGAGGTCTGGCTTCTGTAATTGCTTCCCTGCTGAACATGGGCATTGACTGGTCGATCCATACTCCCAGTCTGCCTCTCTCTTTCCCTAGTAGGGTGAGTCTCTGGGGAAACGGAGCTCCAGGACGCATTGGTGGGGTCTAAGTCAGAAAGATAAAGATGAGTATGGGATGATCCCACTCATCAACAGAAGTTGAGAAAAAAGATCAGAAAGGGAAACTAAAAGCAGGACCTGACTAAATTGAAAGTAGGGCACCAAAGTAAAAACCCTGTGGTGAGGGGGAGGGTGGACATGTGGCTTCCTGGGCCGTCTGGTGGTTGGGGGGTAGCGGGGGGGGGGGATGGGACACAATCTTTTGGTGATGGGAATTGTGTTTATGTACACACCTATTAAATTGTAGTCATATAAATCACTATTTAATTAATATGAGAGGGGGAAAATTGATTGTAAGTCTAGCAAAGGAACTTTTCAAAGTTAACCCAATTACCAAATAATGTGATGATAACAGTAGCTATCCATTGTCTTCTTGAACCCTAAGAGAGCAGGAACCTCACATTTCCACTATAGAGCCTAAACATCCCCCAGTCCTGGGGCCCACATTCCTGTATGCTTCTCCCAATTCTTATCAAATAATATTGCATCCGCTGATCGCAACCTAATCAATGCAACGAGTGCCAACCCAGCATGCTTCACTTCGGATGGTGTCCAGAGACTTCATATGTGGAAGGACAACCCTTCAGCTTCATCACTCGGCCACCAGGTTCCAGATGCCAATCAGGATGCCGGCCAGGCTTCCCTGGACTGAAGACCCCACCAATGTGTCCTAGAGTTCTTTCATATTTTTGGTTGACCTAGTTCACATGATCCTTAATTTCCATAGTTCCACTTTGTATTGTCATCATCTTTGTTATAATAGAATTGCTTAGTGATTACACTGGAAGTCACTGTTGTCAGGAAATTATGTGATATTTATTGTATTTATGGTATCTACTCCCAAACCAATTTATAGGAAAAAATTGATCTATCTTTGATACATAGATATTTGTGTGTAAAGACAATATATATAATGATGAATATTACACCTAAATTCAAAGAGTTAGGTGACAAAAAAAAAACTAAGAAAATTTACACAAAGTACGAAAAGCACAATGATTGTTTAGTGCACAGATGCTGAAAGAGTCAACAAGACATAAAGGAAACTTTATGTTTTCCAGAAAAGTATATCTGAATTGAAGGTAAAAAAAGTAAATTATTGTGAGCCATATAGTAAGTGATGGAAAAAAGAAGAATAAACATAATAATCTTGCAGAACAGAAAAGAGATCTTGATAAGAGTGTGAAGGTGAATGACAGCATGGTGTGGAAGCTTTGCTGCTGTGGTCTCATTCTCCCTCTCTCTCTCCCTGCCTCTGTTTTTTAAAAACTCTGTCTATGTGATGCAAGAATATATCATACAAGAAATATAAAATGGTTCGTAGAGCAAAATATAATACAATAGGTACTAGAGAAGCAGGAAGACAGTAGGAAGAAATTCTACATATGTGAAAAACTAGTATAAAATAGTGAAGTGATGTTCTAAAAAATAACATAAAACAAAGCAGATAAATGGAAATTTCAGCAGAAACAAGCTTACAAAGTTAGAAAACATCCTGAAACCTTCCACCTTCTACACCCCATAATAACCCTGGGTCTATACTCTGATGGGGGTTAAAGAAGAGGAAAGCTATCAGGGAAAGGGATGGGATGCGGAGCTCTGGTGGTAGGAATTATACACCTCTTATCCTATGTCTTGTCAGTGTTTTCATTTTATAAATAAATAAATTTAAAAAAAAAGAAAGAAAACATCCTGATTTGAAGATCTAGATTAAAAAGTTGAGTATCTAATGGGATTTATCAACTCTAGTTACTTGGTATAGTTTGGGTGGGTCAAATTTCTAGAAAGAAAATTTGGTTTCCCTAATTTAGGTCTCTGACCTTAGCAACAAACATTCCTTTATTTACATTCCTTTAAAACTGTATCCAGAGAAAACTCAGAGCCTGTTAGCATAGAATGGGAAACTGGATACAGAGTAAGGGTCAATATAAAAAGAATAGGAAAGCTATCAGCTGAGGGGATGGGATATGGAGTTCTAGTGGTGGGAATTGTATGGAGTTGTACCTCTCTTATCCTATGGTTTTTGTCAGTGTTTCCTTTTTATAAATAAAAATTATTTTTAAAAAAGGATAATTCATTAAACTTAGACCTAAGTCCAAACATCTTAGTCTGATATTTAGTTTCTTTTTTCCTTTTACCTCCTTTTATTCCTCCTGCTCCTTCTAACACCCCTACCCCCTCTTTTTTTTTTTTTTTTTAAAGTCAGAGCACCACATAACTTTTGGCCACTCTTGAACCTTCCCCCTTATATGTGGGGACTGGGGGCTTGAACCTGTATCCTTGTACATTGTAACATGTGAGCTCAACCAGGCGTGCCACCATTCAGCCCCTATACCACAGTTTTTTAAGCCTCTCATTTGTCATTGGACAGATGAATTGCTTCCAAGTTTTGAAGACCACAACTTACACTGCTATGAACATAGTTATATGTATATTTCTTCTGATAGGTATTCCCCGCCCCCCCTTTGGATAAAGAATAAATCCCCAGGAGAGAAATTGCTGGGCCATAGGATAAGTCTATTTCTATTGTTCTGATAAATTGTCTGTTTTCCACAAGAGTTGGACTGATTTACACTACCACAGCAGTGCAGGAGAGTCTCTTTCTTTCCATATCTTCTCCAGCATTGTTGTTACTGTCTTTTCTAATATATGACATTCGCGCAAGAGTAAAGTGGTATCTCATTGTTGTCTTTATTTGCATTTATGTTGGCCCACTATATCTCTTCCTCTGTAAATTTTCTGTCCAAGTCCACACCTCATTTTCTAATGAGGTTGTTTGGTTTCGGGTATTAAGTTTCTTGAGCTCTTTATTAAATTAGTCCTTTATCTGAAGTATCTTATATAAAGCTCTTCTTCCACACTGTAGAATGTCTTTCTGTTAGGGCCTTGGGTAAGTACCCTTTGCTGTGCAGAAGCTTTACAGTTTGATGTTGTCCCATGGATTTATTTTGGTTTTGGATTTCTTTGCTTTTGAATTGGAGTCTTTGAAGCCATTTTTGATGACTATGCCATGAAGTGTTCTGCCAATGTTGTCTGAATATATTTGATATATGGTCTAATTTCCATATCTTTGATCCACTTGGAGTTGATTTTTTTAACACAATAATATGAGGTGGTACAATTTAATTCACTTGCATGTTTCAATCAATTTTCCCAACACCAGTTGTTAAAGAGACAATCTTTCCTCCATTTAATGTTTTGGGTGCCTTTGTCAAAACTGAGCTGTCCATTGGTGTATGGAGCTTACTTTAAATTTTATTTCACTGATCTTTGTGTCTATTTTGGATTCAGTACAAGGTAGTCTTGATTACAGAAGCTTTGTAGTGAAGTTTGATGTCAGATTAAAAAAATGTTAAAAAATAAGTTACAAATGCAGCATATTTCTTACATAAGCAGGCCAGGAGATGATGCATTGCTTACTCCTATAAGGTATCATTGTGTCTTCTGTACCCTCTATTATATATCTAGTGGATTTTTTCTGTCTTCACATCTGTCCAATTTAACCCTAGTTACATAAGTTCTATGAACTGGAATAATATATAGCAAGTACAAAAACTTCTCAGAGCAAGGTAGAAATAAAGAATAAAGAGGTGCGTTGCAAATAAAATCTGTTTGTTGTTGTTGTTGTTGTTGTTTGTTTGTTTGTTTTTGCCTCCAGGGTTATTGCTAGACCTTGGTGCCTACACTGTGAATCCACTGCTCCTGGAGGCAATTGTTTCTATTTTGTTGCCATTGTTACTGTTATATGGGACAGAAAGAATTCAAGAGAGGAGGAGAAGACAGAGAGGGGAAGAAAAAGACACCTGCAGATTTGCTTCACTGCTTGTGAATCGTCCTCCCCTGTATGTGGCGAGCCAGGGGCTGGAACCTGATCTTTACTCTCAAGATTCTCCTTGAGCTTCACATCATGTGTGATTAAGTTATTGCTCTACTGCCAGGCCCCCGCAAATAAAATCTTAAAGAAGAATTGCTTATATTTGACTCTGACAACTGAAAACTGGAAGTAACAGTACTATCAATTAAGTATTTATGAATATGAGGTATGTGTATTTAAATGGGAATAATCATGGTTACCCAATCCATCACAGTACAAAAAATTGAGACCAAACTGTTAATATAGCACATTGAACTATTCATTAAGAAGTATTCTAGGGAATGGGGGAGATAGCATTATACTTATGCAAAAGACTTCCATCCCTGAGACTTCAAAATCCAGGTTCAATTCCTGCACTAATGTAAAGCAGAGCTGAGGAGGGGCTGGGCCCGGGTGTGGTGGCGCACCTGTATGAGTAATGTATATAATGTGCAAGGACCAGGGTTCTAGCCCATCAGTCCCCACCTGCATGGGGAAAGTTTTTCAAGTGGTGAAGCAGTGCTACAGGTGTCTCTCAGTCTTTCTCCCTCTTTATCACCCCATTCCTTCTCAATTTCTGGCTGTCTCTATCCAATAAATACAAAAAGATAGTAAAAAAAATTAATAAGCCAGAGCTGAGCAATGCTATCTTCTCTATCTTTCTCATTAAAATAAAAAGAAAGGGGTCAGGAGGTGGCACAACTGGTTCAGCACACATGTTTCCATGTTCAAGGACTGGGGTTAAAACTCCTGGTCCCCCACCCGCAGGGGGGAAGCTTTGCAAATGGTGAAACAGAGCTGCAAGTCTCTCTCTTTCTCTCTCTCTCAAACTCCCCCTCTTCTTTCAGTTTCTTTCTGTGTCTATCCAAAATGAAAAATCAAAGAAAAAAAAGACGTATTCTACAGCTGGCAAAATAGCATAATTGTATAGTGTCTGCTTTGCTATACATGTGATCTAGGTTCTAGTGTGCTTCCCATTTCATTAGAGAAAGCTGTGATAGCTATCAAACTATCATCTTTCTAGCTATCTGAAAAGGTCAATGCAGAGTGATGAATCTGACAATGACAATAATAATAGCATCCTAGTCTTCAATGGCTTTGAGAACTCTTAACATTTTCTAAGAAACTCATTATTAAATCAATAAAACTAATAAGTAAAAACAAATTCTAAGTTCTTGCTATTAAAAAACAATTCTATCTCCTGCTGTATAATTTTATGAGGAATATTCTGGTGAGAATTTAGGGCAGAAAATGAGAAAATGGGAATCAGGCGGTCATGCAGCAGGTAAAGTGCAGGAGGCACAAAGCTCAAGGACCTGAGTAAGGATCCCAGTTCGAGCCCCCGGCTCCCCACCTGCAGGGAAGTCGCTTCACAGGCTGTGAAGCAGGTCTACAGGTGTCTATCTTTTTCTTCCCCCTCTGTCTTCTCTCTCCATTTCTCTCTGTCCTATCCAACAACAACAATAATAAATACAACAAAAGGTAATAAATAAATAAATATTTTAAAAAAAGAAAATAACCAATACAGAAAGAAAGTGAGAGTTGGCAGTAATCAATACGTTCCACCAGAATATGTAGCTGGCAGATATTAATGCACTAAAAGCTCAATATTTGGGTATAGAAGTGGAAAGTAAACAGTGAATATGAATATGAAGATATACCATACTGCATAAGTTGATAAATATACTTCTTTAATAATTATTTGGTGGTGAGGAGGTGGCGAGGTAGATAAAGCATCAAACTTTCTTTTTTATATATATATTTTCTTTTTAAAAAATATTTACTTTATTTATTCCCCTTTGTTGCCCTTGTTGTTTTACTGTTGTAGTTATTATTGCTGTCATTGTTGGATAGGACAGAGAGAAATGGAGAGATGAGGGGAAGACAGAGAGGGGGAGAGAAAGACACCTACAGACCTGCTTCACCACCTGTAAAGGGACTCCCCTGCAGTTGGGGAGCCAGGGCTTGAACCGGGATCCTTGAGCCAGTCCTTGCCTTTCGCACCACGTGAGCTTAACCCGCTGCGCTACAGCCCAACTCCCTGCATTGGACTTTCAAGCATGAGGTAATAAGTTCAGTCCCTGGCAGCACATGTACCAGAGTGATGTCTGGCTCTTTCTCTCTCCTCCTATGTTTCTCATAAATAAATAAATAAATAAATAAATAAATAAATAAATAAATATTTTTTTTTAAAAAGAAGGCTTACATACATTTAAAAAATAATAATGGGAGTCGGGCGATAGCGCAGGGGGTTAAGCGCAGGTGGCGCTAAGCACAAGGACCAGCGGAAGGATCCCGGTTCGAGCCCCCGGCTCTCCACCTGCAGGGGAGTCACTTCACAGGTGGTGAAGCAAGTCTGCAGGTGTCTGTCTTTCTCTCCCCCTCTCTGTCTTCCCCTCCTCTCTCCATTTCTCTCTGTCCTATCCAACAACAATGACATCAATAATAACTACAACAACAAAACAAGGGCAACAAAATAAATAAATAAATACATAATTAAATAAAAAAGAAAAAAAATAATAACTATTTGACTTTGCAAGCAGCCAATAAAAGAAACATCTTTAAGACTTAAGACTTTAAGACTTCTGTTATTTTAATGCCTTAATTTACACACATGGCTCAAAAACTATCATCTTTATCTATACCCTGTTTAGTTACAAATCTTTCTTTTTAATATTCACCTGCTTTTCCCCTTCAGCTTTATCTTCATTGACTTTTGTCTATGCTAGCATATTAGAATGTGGAAACAGTCTGCAGCTATTATAACTACTAGAACTACTAGAAAGCACTAGTAGGTGCTTTCGGAACATTAACCTATCCAGGATTATAGTTATTAGAAGGAACAGAAGGGACAGGGCTGAGATTTCTTATTAGAAGAGGAAAAATTGTGAATGAGAACAGTGAGGCATGCTTAGTGTTTCAACCACATCTACTCATACCTGCACAGTCTCCTCCCTTGTCTTAGAAAAGGTCCAGCAATTAAATTGCTGTAAAGCTCTCTCTTCCAACATCTCCCTCCTCACCCCTTTACTCCCCAGCCACCTAGCTCAAACAGTAGTAGTAGCCACAGCAGCTGTAGAAACTGCAGCCTGAGACAGGGTTGTTGCAGCCAACAGCAGGTTGCCTCCTACGCAACTCCTTTCTCTCTCTCTCTCTCTCTCTCTTTCTCTCTCTCCCTCCCTCCCTCCCTTCCTCCCTCCCTCCACAGATTTTTCAGTATCAATGCGTCTTGATATAAGTCAAGGACTCAAACTGAGAGAACACTAGTCACGACAACAGGTATTTCATTTCTGACAAATAGTTTCCTTTTGATGTTTTTTTTATTGGATAATAAAATAGTCACTTAAAATACCTAGCTCGACTGGGAGACTGAAGGTGGCCAGTAGTGGTGGGCGGCGTGGAGGGGGTGAGTGGGAGGAGTGAGAGGTGCAGAAGGAGGATGCCAAAGATGATTTTAATCTGGGAAACCCACATCTTTCATTCTCAGATGCTTTTGAGTTGCAAATTGTGCCAGGCACCATGGACTGCAGACAGCCTGTGTTGTTGACTGTAAGTCGATTTCCATCTTTCAGATACTACTTGGAATGGGCTATGCGTCTTGGAAGGGGGTGGAAGTAAGGAGGAGGAGATGTGAGCAGAGTTCTCGAAGCTCCACTCCTCTGGGAAAGCTGAGCGGTGAGGGAACTGTCTTAAAGAGTAGAGAGCTTATGAATTGGAAAAGACCCTGATAGCTGAGTCCCAGCTCCTCTCCGGAAAAGCAAATGCTTCTGATACTGTGCTCATCGCCTGCATCACACTGCAGTAAGTTAAACTCTAAAAGGCTGGCAGTTTGAGTGGCTTCTGGGTATGTGGTACGGGGGAAAGGGAGGCTGAGAAGACATGGCGTGGAAAGTTAGAAAAGCATAGCTCTGAATTTTCCCAAGAGACATAAAATCTGTTTGATTCCCTGAACTACGCCCTAGTAACGCTATATTGTCCTATTACTGTCAGTTATTTGTCAAGGGATGCTGCTGGTTGGTTCTGTATGCCGAAAGCATTCTGTCTATTGTAATTTTCGACAACAAAACTGTTAAATATTTTTCTAAGTTTAATTAGCAGAATAGCCTTTTGAAAGTTACTAACGGATGGCTATCTATTTGCCTTTTTCAAAGAACATTTCAAAAGAGGCTGCTTTACATGTTAAGATTCCCTGCTGAAAATTTCATTCCAGACTTGCGCCTAGCCTTTAAAATAAAGAGGCAATCCAACCAAAGCGTTTAGTTTACTTTATTAAACTAAAATAAACGTGAAGTAGGTCTCCAGATAAATGCTAGGCAACAGCCTAGGCGACACTGATGATATGATAAACATTCAAGAGCTCTGTAGTGGGAGGAACATCCAAGGATTCCCCCAGTGTCTTACTCTTGCAATAATCTCCACTTGCTACAGCTTCCCTCTGATTGGGGGGGGGGGGTTGGTTGTTGTTTACATAGTTGACCTTAGAATAAACAACATTGTGTTAACTGTTTCATTGGCAGAGAAAATAAACTTCAAAGCAGTTGCTCAAATTGTGAATAACAAACTCTTTTAAAAAGGAGGTTAAAAAAAAAAGGTCAGCTAGAGCCAGTCTATTGTAAAGCAAATGACCAAATGAACCTGTAAATGCAGACTGAATACTAAAGATCTTTTTTTAGCAGAGAAATCAGAGATGAATTAGTCTAAAAACATTTGAGTACCTAACAATGTCCTCTTTTACACTGACCAGATTTTTATAATGAAGGGAATAAAAACAATCCCTCAAGAAGGAAAAAAAGTTATACACAAATATTGGACTGACTTACAGGATCACTGGTGAAATTACTGTATTAATATGGTTTTCCTTATTAGAGATCAATTAAAAAACATAGAGATTACATGAATAGGAAGACACATATTTTTACTGGAAACTTTCATATATTGCCATAAATTCTACAATAGAAAAGAGTATCGAAACTTAGGAAATAACTACTGTGAAATGCAAAGCAATTCTGAAATTCTTTGACATTAGAAAACTGAAGATCTCTGCTATACCATTATTTCAATTTTAAGTTTTGTTATTTTTTCTCCAATATCCTGATCCTCATTATTTTATATATAAAAGAATTTAATTTTAGTTGATTTGCCTACTCTTATAAATATCTCTGGTTATAAAGAGGTACTTAATATGTTTGTCATTACCGCAATATATTTGTTTTAGATCATGTATTCCACACATTTATTTTCTCTCTTTATAACTATTTTGTTTGTTTTTATTTCTTATGATAGAGATAATGAAAAATTGAGTAGAGGTAGAGAGGGAAAGAAATAGAAAGACAGCTACTTTATCACTGTGAAGCATTTCCCTTGCAGTTAAGGACTAGGGACTTGAACCTGGGTCCTTGAACACTGTAATATGCTTGCTTAAACAGGTGTGCCACCACCTGGCCCCTATATTTTCTCAATCACATGCCTTTTATAAGTTGGTAAATCACTGAATTAAATACAACCCAGGGGAGAGAGTTTTTATGATAATATACACATGTATTATGATAATACATAAGGCTATATGTGCATATATAGTTTTAACCACCCACATCTATATATATAGCTTCTGAGTAATTCTTTGAAACTCCAGAGGTGACTTTTACTTATACCTTGTGTGCTGAGCTATAGAGATGAGAAACCAAGCTAACCACCTGATTGAAACTGGTGGGAATTTGGATAAAATATTTTTTTTGTTTGATATAGTAACTTTAAGGTGGAGAGATATCATAAGTGTTATGCAAATAGTCTAATGCTTAAGATTCTGAGGCTTAATTGCCCACACCACCATAAGCCAGAACTAAGCAATGCTCAATAAAAACAAAAAACAAAAAAAAAAGGAAGGAAGGAAAGAAGAAAGAGAAAAGAAACAGTAGGTGAAATTAAGTTGCAATTTCACTGCTTTAAATTTTGACTGTTTTACTGGTAAATAAACATCATTTATCTCTGAGATTTTTCAAGCCTGTAAGATTTGTTGGGATGGAAACTGAACCAGAAATGTATCTGGTCACTCAGGCTTTTCCTTTGTATCTAGACAAACCAAAGATGGTACTTTCTCTTCAATCTAATTCTTACTACTAATGATGACTTTAGATTTTGACATGTAAACTTGAAATCATATTTAAAGAATATCCTTCCTTGGATATTCTCAGGAACAGAACTACCCTTGCACATACATGGCACTTTAAATATTCTCTTAAGAACAATACCTCTAGAGTTTAGGAGCACTCGCCTAAAAAACTCAGATAATATTTTGAAGATGCATCTTCATTTCATCCCTCTCCTACTATTGGAATTTTCTCTCTCTTGTGAAATACAAACACAAAATCTGATCTCATGAGTTTCATACTTTTTTGGGGGGTGGAGTGGGGTGGGGAGGTATCAGCTACTAAGTAGGTTCAAGCTTCTGGACAACTCTGCAGTTTATTCGCATGCATGTGTGGTTTACTCATCATCCACTACAGAGTACTTCAGTTGTTATAAGTGTGCTTATGGTGGGTGGGTAACTGGGTCAAGAATTTTGAATATATCTCATTATTTATGGCACAACTTGAAGAACAGAAAGGGAAGACACAGAGAAACTTGGACTGGATGTGGAAGCCATGGACTCTGGGGGAGTAGAGTCAGGAAGGTACTAGAGAAGGCATTGGGTCCTGGTGTATGATGGTGGAAAAGGTACTAAGTTAATGGGTAAGATTTTTTTTTTTTTTTTGCAGCTATCTATCATGGGAGATGAGAAATTGCACTCATGTGTCAACAACTACCAAGAAAATTAGAGAGAGAGAGAGAGAGAGAGAATATTTTTCCCATTTATAAGAAAATCTGTTCCAGAATAGACACACAAATATTCTAAATAAATATATTTTAGCAAACAATAGAATTGTTCTTGAGGGTAACTAGTGCTATCTCTCAGTAATAATTTTATTAAAATGGTAGTCAACCTTGGATCAGATAAAATAAGTGAATGTACTTGAGAAATCATAGTAGTCAGGAGAGAAACTTCTGTTTAGCTACTAAGATTGGGTCTACTAAAGAGGAATCAAAAAAATTTGTTCCAGTTCCAAAATTGGCATACTCAACCATTCAATTTTTAGTGTTTTGCCCTGGTTTCGTGAACTATGGAAATGCAGCTGAACATATATTTTTCAGGAAGGAAAATAATGGAATTATCTGGGAGGGGAAAAAAAAAGCACAAAGATTACAAATCCAAGAAAGATAACAGGAAAATATGAATGCAAACATGCATTCTAAAAGAGTTCATAGAGGAACTCTAAAAAGCAAACTCTGGGTCATATGTGGGGCAGAGAACTCTTTAAAGTCAGATAAAGCAGACTCAAGGTCTCTTTATGTCATTGCAAAGGCTGATTATATATAAAAAAATATATTAGGTTTGTATTCAGATAATCTCTTCTGTGTGCTTATTTAAGAGTAAAAATCTGATGATTCCAAAGAAAATGGGAGAAAAGGCCAGATGATGACTGAAGAGGTAAAGCAGTGCATGGAAATGTCACTGGTTCTTGCATAATCTCTCTCTGAAAATTTGCCAAGTAGTGAAAAGCTTGTTTAACTAGTGAAGATAGAAACGAAATGACTTATTTAGATAAAATGTTAAGTGTTAAGGTGGCTAACGTGACTATTGATACTTGTTTTCTTATCACAGAAGACAAATAGCAACAAGGATAAAAAGAAAATGTTATGGGCATAAAGCCAAACAATATTTTAAGACTGGTCTTTCTCAGCATGCTAAATTTAAACAGCTGAAACATTTTTAAGTATGATCTGAGTCAACAGTTTGAAATGAAAAAAATTTGCCTTTCAACAAGGAATCTGTATTGCATGATAAATTTGAAGTACAACATTTTGATTTAGTTATTTTGATTGGCAATATGCTACTCAGTACAGATCAAGAATCATAGTTTGTTACCTTCAAAATTAAGAGTATAAATGTATACATATCCTCCATAAGAAAAGCTGGTGCAACTGAACCATTGTTTAACATGTTTATGATAAAACTGCAGAAACATTCATAACATCAAATTGGATAATTTTTTCTTCTGTCATTTGTAACATTGCATATTGAAATTAGGACCTGAGTTAATTTCAAGGGTTAATGCTCCTTTCTCCTGAAAGTATAAAAGTGTCAAGAATGCTTATTCAATGCTTTCTGTATGCCAGTTACCTGTATGAATGTCTTGCATATTTAATCTTAACACCTTCATGTGATAATACTTTCATCTCTCCCATTCACATAGCATGAAGTAGCAAATTGAGGTGCAAGAGATTTCAGTGATTGCTCCAGTTAAAAATTAGAAATAGAGATGAATTTAAACTGGGGCTGGGTGGTGGCATACCTGGTTAAGTGCACACATTACAAAATGCAAGGACCTGGGTTCAAGTCCCCAGTCCCCACTTGCTTCACAAACCGTGAAGCAGATATGCAGGTCTCTCTCTGTTTATTTCCATTCCTATCACCCTCTTCCTTCTAAATTCCTCTCTGTGCTATTAAATAAAAGTTAAATAAATAAATTGTTTAAAAAAAGAAAGCAATGAATTTAAACCTGATTATCTCATTCTAGAGCATATACTTTTAAACAAGTCTCCTGGCTATTAATTGTTACTATTAACTATTATTGGTCTAGGATAACTGTCTATAATATATGTTGCTTTTATCTATCACTATCTGTAATCCTAACAGCCATATTTCTCTGTCCACAGTTTTTCATTGTTGTTACTCCAGATGGTGCTTATTTTTGTCTTAAACTTCAACTCTTCTACATAAAAACCTACCAGTATTATATTTGATTCTTATTATCGCTAAATTATCCTGTAATGTGGTTCCCCTGAAACTTATACTTGTTTTTATAAATATGCCTAAAGGGTCTAAGTAATGTTTTCTGCAGAAAGAAAAGAAACTAAGCATATTTTTGGAACGTTAGTGCTGACTATTGCATTGTTATATATTAATAAATTGGAGCACAATATATATTTCTTTTAATATGTGGAACTCTGTCCAATTTCATGAAGGGATGGATAATTCTGGTCTTTACTACTCCCTGCTTCTTCCCACCCCTAAAAGACTAAAGAATACTCTGACATTCAAGTGTCAATTTCTAAGTCAGATTATTTATTGTGATAAATAGAACTCAGAAAAAAGTTACTCCAAAGATATTTATTGCCCTCTGTTGCACTGCATATTTAGAGTGTAGAGAACAGTGTTATAGAATATTGCAATGGACATCTTTGTTTTCCAGTCCCAAAACTGTTGTTGTTGTTGTTTGTTTTTTTGGAGTCACTGAACTCCTTGTGTTATTATATCTTTTGTTATAGTAGGCAAATATTAAAACGGTTCAAGTCTTATTTTTGTGGGACAGCAGTGTGAGTTTGTAAAAGGGCGCTATTTTGAAATTGTTTTTTGAACTCTTACTTCCTTTTAGGAAAAAATTCTAAAAATAATTTGATTCATTTATAGATGACAGATCCTTAGTCATATCTGTGAGAGTGCATTAGAAATGTGACAACTACCAAAAAATAATGAAATAATAGATAATGCAGGGAAAAAAATGTGCCACTATACTTCCCCTTCAAAGCATTTTTATTCTATGAAATGATTTACATTGTAATTCTTAATTACTCTATGAATTTCTCTCATTAAGTATTTAAATCTTATATCAAAGTAAACTGAATGGATATCACACCTATAGCTTTCTAAATATAACATCCATATTAAATGTATTCTCTTAACAAATCATTATTTTTTAAAAAATGTATTATCTTGATTTATTTATTGGATAGAGACAGCTGGAAATTGAGAGGAGGTGGGGAGATAGGGAGACAGACAGAGAGACACCTACAGACCTGTGCCACCACTCACAAAGCTTTCCTCTTGCAGGTGGGGACTGGGAGCTTGAACCAGAGTCCTTGTGCATTGTAACATGTGCACTCAACCATGTGCATCATCACCACTGGGCCAATTCATTCTTTTTATATTTTGTGTCAGTCAGCTATCATATAAACAATTATAATCAGGAAAAGCAAAGAAGGAATGAGAAGTGATTAAAATATATTTAAAATATCTGGATTTCTATGAACAGAATAAAAATACCACTATTAAGTGACTAGGCCTTCCTTTATAATGTAATTGACCTTCTTTTAAAATAACATCAGCTTATATTATGTAAGCATATGCAATTGTGGATGAAGATCTGGAGAAATTGATTCAATGTGTAATTTCTCAATTTCATAATTTCCTTCTTAGTCACTGTGAGATTTGGGTTAAAAATTATCTTCATTCAAATTGCCTGGTCTCAAAACTACAACTTAAGATGATCTTGAACAAATAGATAAATTTTATGCTTATTTTATTAATTTTCTCTGGAGCATCTACTTAATATAAGTGCATGATTTAATTATGAAAATAAGTGACATAGAGAAGAAGATGCATAGTAAAGACTAAAAATATGAATCTCTTATTTATTTACTTGGGATGTTGGGTAAAGTATGCACATTTTAGAAATAAAATGTAAACATTTTTATTTTAATAAAATTTTAAAACATAACTGGTAAGTACTATTGTAAAATCTTTAAAGCTTTATTTATTTATTCGATTAGTTTATTTATTTTAGATAGAGACAGAGTAGTTGAGGGAAATGAGAAAATAGAGAGAAAGAGAGAGAGAGGCAACTGCAGCACTGCCTCACCACTGGTAAAGCACCCTCCTCCACCACTGGTGAGAATTAGGAGATGAACCCCAGGTTTTTAAACACTTGTGCTCTATAGGATGCACCCTGACCCTGTGCCTATAGTTTCTTAAAAAAAAAATAATAACTTGGGAGTTAGGCGGTAGCACAGCAGGTTAAGCACAGGTGGCACAAAGTGCAAAGACTTGTATAAGGATCCCAGTTCGAGCCCCCAACACCCCACCTCAAGGGGAGTTGTCTCACAGGCAGTGAAGCAGGTCTGCAGGTGTCTATCTTTCTTTCCCCCTCTGTCTTCACCCCCTCTCTCCATTTCTCTCTGTCCTATCCAACAACGACATCAGTAACGACAATAATAACTACAACAACAATAAGAAAACAATTGTAACAAAAAGGAATAAATAAATAAATATTTAAATAATAATAATAATAACTTTTAGTGAAGATGTTTAGATGATATGCAAAAATTCCCAATATAATGATTGGCATACAATTGACTCCCAGACATTTTCATTTCCTTCCTTTACCTAAAACCCTGATGAGAGAGAGATCTTTCATCCCTCCCCCAAGTGAAATTTCAGAAACATTGTTACAGCTATCATCCATTTGTTAACACGAAATTGTTTTCTTTTAATCTAAAGCAACTATTCTACTATGGGTACTTCAAGCAGACTGGAAAATGTTAACCTCTTATGTGAGGAAATCTATTGCTATCTAGATCAAGTCCTTTTGAATTATATGAATTTGAAAGGAGGCAGGAATAGAAGAGGTGTTATGAAATATCATTACAGGATCCTTGACCTGAAAACTGAACTTTAAGCAGGAAAGATGAGTTTGTAGTTTATTCAGCAAACAGTTTTGCTGAGACGTAATAAAATGTTTCTTCCTGCGTTTTTACCATACAATTCTTCTGTTGGTTCCTTAATGACAAAGAATAAGGGCCAGGGAATTCCTGCTTCCTTGCCTTTCTAATTTCAGATACTGTAAATAATATCCAGTCACTTATGGGAAATTTAAGTTTCATATAGATAGATTGCATTATGAAAAGTATCACCCCGAGTCCAGTGGTAGCGCAGCAGGTTAAGGACACATGGCGCAAAGCTCAAGGACTGTGGTAAGGATCCCGGGAGTCACTTTGCAGGCAGTGAAGCAGGTCTGCAGGTGTCTTTCTCTCCCCCTCTCTGTCTTCCCCTACTCTCGATTTCTCTGTCCTATCCAACAACAACTACATCAATAATAACTACAACAATAAAACAACAAGGGCAACAAAAGGGAATAAATAAATAAATAAATAAATATTCAAAAAAGAAAAGCATCACCATTAGAAGTTGACCTAACACCATGACCCTGAATTATATTTTATCCATCTCTCTCCTTGGGCATAGTGTCTGATCCACCAAAAGATGATTAACAGTTACATAGAAGTTCTCTAGTATTGAAAGTTGAATTATACTTTAGTGAAAGAAACACAGAAGGAAACACAGCTAAATAGAGAAATGAGCACTTGATTTCTTGTTGTTCTTACTGTCATAAAAATCTATCAATCAACCAATAGCAGAAGTATGGAAGAACAGAGATTCTGTTTCCTGGGAGAATAAAACTGATATCAAGATTTGCAACCACCACCAAAACCCCTTATGCTTCTTTGTTTTTAAATTGAGTTTCTGTTGTTGATCATGAGTTAAGAGGGCTGCACATCTGTGATAATCCTTCAGACGAAAACAAATGAATCCATGGGAAATAAGCAATGTTTAAATTAATTTAGCAAAGCATGTTCATTCAGTCAAAAATACAACTCCCACATAGCTTTTTTCTATTACTTTCATATTATAGGATTACTCAATTTGTGGCAGCCTTTAAAGATTAGAAAAGTGCAAGTACTTAATGTTGCTTAGTAACTTCCCTTGCCTATCATTCTGGGCTGCACATAAACAACTTAAAACTTCCCCACACTTGTCCCAAATTACTAGCATCAAGAAAGAACACACAAGCTGATGAGTCACTTTGCTACCCTGTTGTTCTTAATAAGAGTTCTGATCACCAGGATGGGTGCTTTATTGTTATATAATGTTATTTGCCACACCATATGTCAGAACTTTATGTTTGACAAATAGAGTTGCCTTCTTTGTCACATACTGAAAAAAAGAGAGCATGCAAGTTAATGTAAGGGTGGGAGATTATTCTTTCATTTTAGGCTTCCTGGTATTTTTAATGGGATCTACTTAGATTTTTTTCTAGACAACCTATGATGACAATGAAGCAGTGAAGTTTCTGAGCCTTAGGTGAAATTTTTGTTTGGGAATTATTGTTTCTTTTTTCCTGCCTCCCTTTCTCCTTCCCTCCCTCCTTTTCTTTCTTCCTTCCATCCTTCCTTTCCTTCCCTTCCTTCCTTCCTTCCTCTTCCCTTCCCTCCCCACCCCTCCCCTTCCCTTCCTTCTTTCCTTCCTTCCTTCCTTCCTTCCTTCCTTCCTTCCCTTTTTTCTTTCCTCTCTCCTCTTTCTTCTTCTTCCTCTTTACCTTCTCCTTTCTCTCCTCCTCCTCCTTTTCTTCTTCTCCTTCTCCTTTATTCTTCTCCTCCTCCTTCTCCTTCTCCTCCTTCCCCCTCCCCCTCTTCCTTTATCTTCTTCTCCTTCTTTCTCCTCTTCTTCAGTTGCCACCAGGATTATCACTGGAACTCGGTGCCTGCTCTAGAAACCCACTACTCCTGGAGGCCACCCTCCTTTTTTTCTTTTACTAGATTTTATTAGATAAGATAGAGAGAAATTGAGAGAAGATGGCAGATAGAAAAATAGAGAGAAAGACACCTGCAGACCTGCTTCAATGCTTGCCAATATTTGTTTGTTTGTTTTTGCTTCTAGCATTATTGCAGGGGCTTGGTGTCTGCACTATGAAACCACTGTTCCTAGTGACTATTCTTAAAACAAAAAATTAAAGACAGAGAGAAATTGAGAGATGATGGGGAGATAGAGAGAAGGAGAGATAGATAGATACCTGCAGATCTACTTCACCACTTGTGACCCTGGTAGGTGGGAGCCGGGGCTCTAACCCAGGTTCTTATGCTAAGTAATATGTGTGCTTAACCAGGTGTGCCACCGCCCAATCTCTCATATGCTGTTTTCACGATGTAAGAAAACATTCTAGGGAGTCGGGCTGTAGCGCAGCGGGTTGAGCGCAGGTGTCGCAAAGCACAAGGACCTGCATAAGGATCCCCGTTAGAGCCCCGGCTCCCCACCTGCAGGGGAGTCGCTTCACAGGCGTTGAAGCAGGTCTGTAGGTGTCTATCTTTCTCTCCCCCTCTCTGTCTTCCCCTCCTCTCTCCATTTCTCTCTGTCCTATCCAACAACGACAACAACAACAACATAATAACTACAACAATAAAGAACAATAAGGGCAACAAAGGGAATAAATAAATAAAATAAATATATATATAAAAAAGAAAACATTCTCAATGCTATGAGGTGAAATTGCAATGTGATTTTAATTTGCATTTCTCTAATGATTAGTGAAGTGGAGCATTTCCTTATGTAACTATGGGTCAAGTGTATCTCTTTTTTAAAAAACTGTCTATTTATATCTTTGGTTTACATTTTTTATTGAGTTTTTCCTTTTTTTTTTTGAGATGAATGAGTTCTTTACAGATATTTGACATCAACTGTTTGTCAGATGTGTGATGGGAAAATATCTTCTCTCAAAACCTATTTTCTGAGTTACTTGTTTGTCCTTGTAGAATTTTCATTTTATCTGTAAAAAATGGCTTATTTATTCATTTATTCATTTATTTATTTTTAACTGCCAGAGGATTATAGCTGGGCATAAGTGCCATGAATTCAGTATGAATCCACTGCTCCTGGCGGCCATTGCTTTTGCTTTTATTTATTTCTCTTTCTTTCGTCTCTTTCTATTTTAATTGATAGGATAGAGAGAAATTGAAAGTTGAGAGAAAGATTGTTCGTGAAGCTTCCTCCCTATGGGTTAGGAACATGGGTTCAAAATCAAGTCCTTAGATGTGGCAATGTGTGAGCTCAATCAGGTGTGCCACTACCCTGCCACATGCAAAAGCTTTATAATTTGATGTAGTCTCATGAGGATTTACTGAAAAGGTTGAGTTTCCAAATACATCTTTGATGTTAAGGTCCTGAAGTATTTCACTGTTAATGTTTTTCTATGCATTTTATAGCTTAAAGTTTAATATTATGATCTTTGACTCATTTTTTTGTGCATGGTGTTAAATGCTGGTTTAGTTTGTATTTTTACAAGTTCCTGTCCAGCTCTCCCAGCACCATTTGTTGAGCAGCCTTTTTTCCCCTGCTGGATTTTTTATAGTCCTTTTGTCAAATACTAGGTTCCTGTATATGTGTGAGTTTGTTACGAGGCTCTTCATCCTGTTCCATTGGTCTAAGTATTCATTTTTTTTTGTTCCAGTATCACACTTTGGTTATTGTTTTATAGTATAAACAGTACAGGTTCCACACATTTTTTTGATAAATTATTCAATTACCTTGAAATGAGTCTTTGGTATTTTGATGAAGATCAATCACATTGAATCTCTGAATTGCTTTTGCAGGACAGTCATTTTAACATTTATTCTTTCAGTCAATGAACAGGAATGCTCTTCTGTTTCTTTGTGTCATCCTTTATTCTTTTAAACAATCTCCTATGATTTTCATTGTAAGGTCCTTTACCTCATTTGTTAGATATACTACCAGTTATTATCTTTTTTGGTTTCCATTGTAAATGGGATTAGGACATGGTATATCACCTATGATCTTAGTCAAATAAAAATTGACTAAGATTGATTTGATTAGAGTCAAATCCAGATGAAATTGTATTAACTATTAAGTAGGGGTTAATGGAGAGTGATCAGATCAACTCAAATTTTTCTAGGAAACCAAATTTTTAGTATATATTTCAGTATAATGAAAAAGAAAAAAAAGAATTTTTTTCTATAGAATATTACATTTTAATAAAAATTTACTTTTCTAAAACAAGGTTTTTAAAAACATACTTAAGACAGCTAACGAAATAGTTATCCTAAAGGGCTACCTTCTTTGTCATTGAATAATCTAATTTTGTCTCTTACTTGATGTGCTATTGAAAAATCTATAAAATCATAAAAACCAGTTTATAGTAAATTTGTAATCTCTCATTTCAGCCTAGTAATTTTTAAGTGCTCATATTGTATTTCCTTTCCATTTTTCATATCCACTTTCCACAGAAAATTTTAATAAAGGTTTTTTTCTGTATCTACTTCATATTTCCTTAAGAAAGACTTGGGTATTAATAACTTTTTCTTCTTTGTATCACTTATTGTTTTTTAAATTTATTTTGATATTGGCATTTAAATATTTTAATTATAATTGTATTTTAATCTATAAATAATTAATATCCACAATTCATTCAGTCCCCTCTCCTAGGTGGTCCCTTTCCTTAACTGACATGTATTCCTTGCTGTTAAACAAAGCTTCATAATATAGTCCCTCTTTAGTTCTTCAAGAATGTTTATTCCTTTATGCTAGCACTAAGTCAGAACAAAAAGAATTCACTATAGCAGCAAAAACAACAAAATATCTAGAAGTAAACATAGCAAAAGAAGTGAAAGACTTGTGTACTGAAAATTATGAGTCAATATTCAAGGAAATAGAAAAAAAACATACAAAGAAGTGGAAAGATTTTCCATGTTAATGGATTAGAAGAATTCACATTGTCAAAATGAATATTCTACTCAGAGCCACATACAAATTTAATGCAATGCCCATCAGATCCCACCATTTTTTAAAAAGAGACTAGAACAAAAGTTCATCTGGAATCAGAAAATAGCTAGAATTGCCAAAACAGCCTTGAGCAAAAAGAACAGAACTAGAGGCATCATATTTCTAGATGTCAAATTATATTATAAAGCTATCATAATTAAAACTGTCTGGTACTGGAACAAAAATAATAAACACATTGACCAGTGGGACAGAATTGAGAGTCGCCCCCCAAATCCCATACCTACGAACATCTGATTTTTGACCTGGGGGGGGGGTATTAAATGGAGAAAGGAGAGTCTCTTCAACAAATAGTGTTGGGGAAATTGGGTTGAAATGTGCAGAACAATGACACTGAACCACTGTATTTCACCAGAAACAAAATCAAAGTAAACTCCAAGTGGATCAAGGACTTGGATATTAGACCAGAAACTAGCAAATACTTAGAGGAAAATTTTGGTAGAACTCTTTTTTCTATCCAAATTTCATAGGCATTTTTATTGATATAAATCTAATTGTAAGGGAGACAAAAAAAACAAAAGTAAACCAATGAGATTACATCAGATTGAAAAGCTTCTGCACAGCAAAAGAAACCACCACCTAAACCAAGAGACTCCTTACAGAATGGGAGATCTTTACATTTCATACATCAGACAAAAAAGGCAAATCACACACACCCACCACCACCACCACCACCACCACCACCACCACCACCACCACCACCAAACTCAGCAATGAAAAACAAATGACCCCATCTAAAAATGGTGAGAAGATATGAACAAAATATTTACCCACGGAAAGATCCAAAAGACCAAAAGACACATGAAAAAAATGCTTCGAAACATTGATTGTCAGAGAAATGCAGATAAAGCCATTTCACCCCTATGAGAATATTATGATAGCAACAACACCCCTGTGAGAATGTTATGATAGCAACAACAAATGCTGGGGAGGCTTTGAGAGCAAAGGAACTCTCCTACACTGTTAATGCCCAGGTAAAATGGTTGAATCCCTGTGGAGAACTCTCAGAAGGCTAGAAATGGACCTTCCCTATGACCCAGCACTTCCTCTTCTGGGGATATATCCTAAGAAGTCAGAATACCCACCCAAGAAAATATATGTATATGTATGTTCATAGCAACATAATTTGTAATAACCAAAAACCTGGAAATAACCTAGTTGTCAGCAATAGATGAGTGGCTGAGAAAGTTGTGATTTATATACACAATGGAATACTACTCCAATTATTAAGAATGATAAATTCATATTCCTCACCTCATCTTGGTTGGAATTTGAGATATTCCCATTGACTGAGATAAACCAGAAAGAAAAGAACGAATATGGGATGATCCCACTCATAGACAGAAGTTGAGAAACAAAAACAGGAAGGGGGACACGAAGAACTTGGACTGGGTTTGGAGTACTGCACCAAAGTAAAAGACTGTGAGGAGAGGGTGGATTCTCAGGTTCACTGCAGGAGAGTGGGGTTGGGGACACAGTACTTTGGTGATGAAAATATTATTAAACTATAATATTAAATTTAAAAAAGAATGTATTGTCACTCTGTTCCCGTATAATCAAGTGTTCCTTTGATGTTAAGCTACTTAAAATACTAGTTGCATCAGAACTCCCTTCCTCTAGACCCATTTTCTCTCACATTCTATATTAACTGAATGGTACCTGGTATAAAATAGTTATGTAAAAAAATCAGAATCAAAATTGCAATAAATAACTGTCTCTTCATTAGTTGAGGGGGTATAGATTGTCTCATAAAACTTCCCCCTTATCAAATAATATTTTGTTGGTATGCTTCTAAAACCCCTTCTGTTTCATTGGTTTAATCACCCCTGCTTAACACTGTATTCTATTTACATAACCTGCAGGGCATTGGTTTAATCCCCACTGGTTCACAATGTCATTTTGCTCCTCCCCCTCTCCTTGTCACACCCTGATTTTCACCAATCTCTTTTCTCTCCACCCTCTCTACGTCACATCCTGTTTACACCCTACTTATTGAATATATATATATATATATATATATATATATATATATATATATATATGGACAGAAATGTGATTATAGTTGGTTTAGTTTAGATAGCTTGGCTTAGATTGTGCTGCATTCCCCATGAATAAAGAGATACTGAGTACAGCTCAGTCATGAGTCCCTGGTCGTCTGTCTCCCACCCGTGAAGCTAGCCTGGCAGTATTTTATCCTTCAGACTCCTTTTTAGAGAAATAAGTTACTGTTTAATCTCTGAAGTATACTATTTTTTTAACCTTCTGACTGTCCTTAGTAAGATTATAATGATTCTATCTTTGACCATATGCTTTTTCTTTGGTACTTAAAAATGAGGTAGAGAAGACAAGTGTGACCTCTAATTTGCTGGTGTTTACAGTGGAGAGAGAATACTTTGGCACCAAATGTGAGTGAATCAGAGCATGATTCCATTTGCTTGCTGTTATTTTTGTGAGCTTTAATGAATTCCCTTCAAGCATATTGAATTTGAGGGCCTTTTGTGCTGCTCTCCTCTGTCTACTAGATATTTCTGTCTAAATATACCACTTTTTCCTCAAGAATATCATTATTAAAATGGAACTTATTTTCATCCTTCCTGACATGTTCCTTCCCACTATCCACAACTTAAAAGGTGCCTAATTTGTCAACTTTCATATTAGCCAACTCAAGTTGTCTCTTCATCGTTCATTCCTATCTGTACAAAGCAATTTCACACTCTTAAGTTTCACTCAAGTGTACTCTTTAAAAATATTTTAACATTACTTCTCTCTCTATGAATTAGAGAAACAGAGAACCTTAGAATTGAATTTACGATCTCACTCATAGAAGGCAGGCATTCTATAGCTGAGTCTGACTCCTCAGTCCTACTCTTCACCTCTTGTCATGTGGTCTCTTCATTATTAACTCATTCCTTGTGTAATAGCTTTCCAGATATGTCCAAATGGCAATCTGCATGAGGGGTGGGGAGAGAAACTATTTATTTTAATAATTCATTGATAGGAAAGAGGAGAATTGAACTGCTTATATTATTTTTTCACATAAATTAATAAATTGCTTTTAATTTTAAATTCAAAAAGAAAGCCCCACTTTTTTTTTTTCCAAAATGGAGTATAACTTAACTCTTGTTTATGATCATGCTAAGGATTTACTGTGGGACTTCTGATGCCTCAGGCACAAAAGACTATTGCATAAAGCACTGTACTAAAGCCAAGTGGTGGCACATTCTATAGAGCACAAACATTACCATGTCTGAGGACCTGGGTTCAAGTCCTTGGTCTCCATTGATGGGAGGTGGTCTTCATGAGTGCTAGAATAGTGCTGCAAGTGTCCTTTCTCCTCATCCATTTCTATTTGTCTCATCAAATTAAAGAGAAGGAAAGAAAGAAAGAAAAAAAGAAAGAAAGAAAGAAAGAAAGAAAGAAAGAGAAAGAAAGAAAGAAAGAAAGAAAAGAGGAAGGAAGGAAGGAAGGAAGGAAGGAAGGAAGGAAGGAAGGAAGGAGGGAAGGAAGGAAGGAAGGAAGGAAGGAAGGAAGGAAGGAAGGAAGGAAGGAAGAGGAAGGAAGAAAGAGAAGAAAAATTATGTTGCCTGGAGCTGTGGAATCATAATGCAGACACAGAACCCCAGAAGCAATCTTGATAGAAATAAAATAAAAAATAAGTCAACAGGTTACTTCCTCAGGTCCTAAGCCATTTTTATAATCCTCAGTAACAGTAATTCTCTTAAGATTCTAATTTTCTTTTGTCCATTATCAAAATAGTTTATCCTCTTTATTTTTCTTTAATTATCTCTCTTCATTTTTTTTTCTTTAATTGCCACCAGAATTATCACTGTGGCTCATGCTAGTATTAAGAATCCATCGCTCCTGGTAGCTCTTTTTTTTTTCTCTCCCTTTATCTTTTATTTGACACAACAGAGAGAAACTGAAAGGACATAGAGAAAGAGAGACACTTGAAAACCATTTCATGACTTGTGAAGCATCCCTCTGCCTACTACAGGTGGGGAATAGGGACTTGAAAACCCAGATCCTTGTTCATGGTAATGGATGTATTCAACTGGTGCACCACTGTCCAGCCCCTGTCATTTTTATTTCTAAATAAACTTTTTGTTCACCTAGGTTTGTCATTTGTTTTTTTTTTAATTTTTTATATTTATCTTATTTATTTATTCCCTTTTGTTGCCCTTGTTGTTTTATTGTTGTAGCTATTATTGTTGTTGTCATTGTTGGATAGGACAGAGAGAAATGGAGAGAGGAGGGGAAGACAGAGAGGAGGAGAGAAAGATAGACACCTGCAGACCTGCTTCACCGCCTGTGAAGCAACTCCCCTGCAGGTGGGGAGCCGGGGTTCGAACCAGGATCCTTATGCCGGTCCTTGTGCTTGTCATTCGTTTTAAAAGAATATTTACATTCCCTTTAACCTGTCACATTATATAAACTGCCTGATTAAATCCTAACTTCAGTACTTACTAGTTGTGTAATTTTGGTCAAGTGACTGAATGAAAATTTTATATTTTTCAAAATAAGATTAATAAGAGAAACTAATTACTATCACTGTTATAAAGCCAAATCCATGAAATTGTCCTAGCACAGTCCTAGCACAAAGCTAGTATGTAATTAATGCAGTTTTCATTATTCGTTTTGCCTCCTACTGTCCCCTCTGTATATATTTAACTACTTAATGAGCTCATCTTTTATTTTTTCTCTATGTATCTTTTTATACTACATGATTTTTCCCCTCCTAGAATGATTCTCTTTCACTGAGCAAACTCTCTTCACAATGTGATTTCTTGCTATCTAAGTTCTTTCATTTCTTCAACAACTTCATGTTTCATACTTTCCAGCAAGCATTCCTTTTTTGCCCATCCCTTCCTCCACCTTTTTTAAGCATTGCCCTACATATTTATTTATTTTGACATATATCTCATTAACTCCTTGTATACAGTATGCATATTTATGCATACTGTTTTCTAACATCTATAACAAGATGCTTCTTCAGTTTAGGGAATTCATTGGCATAGTGCCCATAATTCTTAGAATATCAGTGAATGAATGATTGTAATGTAAGTAGCCAATTCATTTAGTCACCTGCATTCTGTTCTCTCTTTCTTTATCAAACACTGATTTTTAGCTTTTTTCCCCATGATGACACATCAGGTTATCTGGCCTAGATCTTTTCTCTAAAAGGACTGGAACTTTCAAGACAGTAATCTCCAGAGACAATCAGGGCTAATGTCTTTCTCTATGCTCTCAGAAACTCTAAGTGCATTTAAGTAAGTCCTTCTGGCAACAATGGTTCTGCTTTTGTGTTCCAAGTCACTGGCTTTTTTTCTTTTTCACTTATACATAATTTGAAGGAAGCAATTTTAGGAGAGGTAGCTGAGCACCAACTGCAGCAATTGTCTTCTTAAAAAAAAAAAGAGGTAGCATAAAGGAGAACATTTAATATATTTTCTATTTCCTGCTGAAGTTTCTGTGATCTAAATTTTGCTGAGCAATAATCTTTGGAACATGAGCTGTCCTTTTTTTTTTTTGGATGTTTTAAAAGTATGAATTATGACTGATTCCTATTTTATTTGTCCCTTTACTTGGTGATAATATACACAGTCTAGAATGAGGGCTTAATTTTCCCTTCTGTAGGTATCAGGGATGCTTTTATGCTTTTGTCAGGTTTTGGAAAATGTGCACTAGGAGCTGTGATAAATTGAATGCTGCCTCAGAAAAAGACTGTCAGGGAACATATTTATCTCCATGTTAGGTGAACAGGGCAGCTTAAGTAAAGAGCTTTCAAAAAGTTATATGAGTATGTCCTAATGAAAGAGAGGTCAATATGGCATGCTTTATTGCTATTTTATTTATCTAATGCATTGCCTAGATATAAAGGCTATGTCTAAACAAATAAAAACATAGATAATTCACTCTGATTAAATACACAATCTTGTAAAAGTGAAAATCTTTTTTCTTATAGTGAGGCAGTACTGAGGAAAAGTTCATAGTAATATGGTTCTATTTTAATAATATACATTATTTATCATATGAGAAGTAAAATAATCATAATGAAAACATTCTTCCTGGGTTGCCTAAAGCAGATGTGGTTACCCGCTTTTATAAATAAAATGTCATTCGAACATTGAATTCTTTTGTGAACATATTGTTTATAGATGTTTTCGCACTACAATAGAGTTGAGTAGTTGTAACAGAGATTCCTTGGTTTGTAAAGCCTAAAATATCACTTTCTGATTCTATAAGGAAAGCTTGCAATGCCTTATTTTTTTACCACTTTGATTCCAATTCTTTCCTTATCTCTCTATACCCACCCCTTCTTTCTTTCTTTAATATAGAAGTAATTTACATTTCTTTTCGACAAAAATTGTAAAAAACTTTTTTTGACAAAGGCAAAAAAATAAAGAGTAAATGACATGCAGCACTGAAACTTCATATAATGTGGTGAAGGCCTTGCTCAAACTTGGGTTGTACACATAGTAAAACAGTACACTATCTAAAAGAATTATTTTGCCAAGCCAAGACTTTTCTCAGAGAAAGATTAATGATGTTTCATTTAGTTCACCAAATTAGTTCTTATTCCTAAATAACTGCAACATGTCCTTAACGATAATAAACAGAAAACATCCAACTAAGATGCAACTGGTATGCATTGACTGTTACTGCATGAATGACACCTAGTTATTCTTTCACCTACTCCCAAGTACTGAAAAAAAATGTTTCATTTAGAACTGGTAGTGATTATGTTTAGTGAAGTAGATAAGAAAGTGGTGGTCAACTACCATATGACTCCACCCATATGTAGAGCTTAGAGAATTGAAAAACGTGAATTTGGAGAAAAAAAAAAAAGATCAACTTATATCTGGGACTTTGAGAGAACTATGGTTGCTACCCTATAAATCTGTGGGGCACAGAACTTTGGTGGTGGGAGTGTTGTAGAATTATACCCCTATTATCTTATAATCTTGTAAGCCCCTATTAAATCACTGATAGTAATATAATAAAAGGACTCCTCTCTGCTTTTAAAAAAAAAGTTTCACTTAAGTCTTCTTCATATACTTTTAGCTTCTAACATCTTCTCAGGAAACTGTAAAACTTTTTTTCCCCACAGTTTCATTATATAGAAATTTAAAACACACATAAGGCAAGCATATTTTAACCAAAATCAAAAGTAAGTAATTTGTTGGGAGAAAAATATTTTTATGTATATAATAGACAAATGGCTAATTGCTCTAATTTTTTAATTAAAATTTTCATTTGTGGTAGATTCTTTTATTTAGTGTTTCATCCATTACAAAACATGAGCTTTAATTTATGAAGGAGAATCAGAGCCTTAATAGGCATATTTTCTGTTTCAATGTTTTTTCTGATTACAAAGCTAACATATTCATTATTTAAGGCTGAAAACATGAAGTAAATTATAAAAAAATTACCCTTATCATTACATGGATCTAACCTCTGTGATTCTTTTTTAATTTTCTTTTTCTCTTTCCCCTCCTCATCTTCCTCCTCCTTCTTCATATACTTCCTTTTGTGCCTAACTATGTGCATTAAATAAATATATTGGCTCATATTGGGCACAAAGTGTTAGTATTTAGGATTACAAGTTATTCCCATGTAATTAAAATATTCAGAAAACACTTTCTTTGATAAATTTTAGGGCTACTTTAAAACATTAATTTTGGTAGAGACAGAGAACATTTGAAAGGGAGGGGTGATAGAGAGGGAGAGAGACAGAGAGACACCTACAATACTGCTTCACCACTAATGAAGCTAATGGTTTTCAGTTGGGGACCAAGGCATGAACCTGCATCCTGTGGACTATAATGTACGCCTGCTACTTGGGGTGCCACTGTTCAGTTCTCTGTAGGACTACTTTTGTTGTGAGAGTCATTCTTTTATATATATGAAACACTGACAAAACCATAGGATAAGAGGGGTACAACTACACACAATTCTCACCACCAGAACTCCATATCCTATCCCTCCCCCTCATAGCTTCCCTATTTTTTATCCCTTTGGGAATATGGATCCAAGGTCATTATGAGGTGCAGAAGGTGGAAGGTCTGGCTTCTGTAATTGCTTCCCTGCTGAACATGGGCATCAATCCATACTCCTAGCTTGTCTCTCTCTTTCCCTAACAGGGTGGGGTTCTGGGGAATCGGGGCTCCAGGACACATTGGTGGGATTGTCTGTCCAGGAAAGTCTGGTTGGCATCATGATAGCATCTGGAACCTGGTGGCTGAAAAGGGAGTTAACATTCCTATTCAGAGAGTCATTCTTAATCTGAGCATCAGTTTTCCCCAGTTTCATTTAGTGACTAATAGGGGCCTGCCCTATTATTAATCCATGATGCTTCCAACATCATCTTCTGTAAGGTTCTGCTTTAAGAGGATAAATAGAGCTTGACACTCCCTCTCATAACATCATTTGGCACCTGATCTTGTTAACAGAGTGAGCTGCTCATGGGCACACTGTGAGGCTAGAGACATCCAAATCCTGGCTGACCACCCATATCCCCTCAGTACTGACTGTGATGTGGTTCACCTAGTAACAGTAGCTCACTAATATTTAATTATTTGAAGGGACAAGTGCAGATTTTGAAATTGATGAGTCCTTCTTGGCTATAACACAGGTAACAGATCCCTCAGTCAGTGCCTGTTTGTTAGTCAGATTTGAAAAAAACAAACAAAAGGCTGGCTCAGTAGCAGGAACATGGACATTCACTTTTAGCTTCCCTGCTTTCTGGAAGGAAGACAAAACAAAACAAACAAACAAAAAAAAGGTTGCCAGGGTTTCCTGCACTGTCAGAATCTAAGTCTGGCTCTATTTGGGGTGTCAGGATCCCACTGAGCCATCAAATTTTCCTTTCTTAGGGTTTCATACATACCAGGGCTTGTGCCAGTGGTCCTAGAGGAGTCACTGATCCAATTCTTTCCACAGAATCACACTGTTTCAGTTATTTTATTTTCAGGATAGGCAGCTTCTAGGATGAACTATATTCAGGAACTCTCAATTCCCTTTATAGAACTAAAGGGCAATTAATTATCTTTGCATCCAGCTATAGTTAGTGAACAGTTTAATAAATGTACCCCAAATCAAATAAGAGGATGAGAATTGTCCAATGATACTCACATGCTAACTGATTTTTAAAATTTATTTAAGAAAAGAGACATTAACAAAACTTTAGGATAGGAGGGTTACAACTCCACACAATTCCCACCACCCGATCTCCATATCCCATCCCCTAACCTGATAGCTTTCCCATTCTCTAACTAATTTTTAAGGATATACAAAAACAATTGAAAGAAAAGTGACAGAAAGGTCAGTATGTGACTCAACCTGAATAGCACATATAGTACCATGTGTGAGAACTCAGGTTCAATCCTATGGTCACTACATGGGTATATCTGCTGGAGAAAGCTTCATGAGAGGTATTATCTCTCACCCATCAAAAATATTCCTACCTTCATAGGGGGAAAATCTTTATCATTGATGGAACAGTGCTGCAGGTAATTTTTTCTCTCCCTCTGTATTTCTAATGGACTCTATCAGAATAAAGAAAAAGGAAGAAGAAAAAAAGAGGAAGGGGAAGGAGAGAAAGAAGAAAAAGGTGAAGGTGAAGGAGGAGAAAGATAAAGAGAAGAACAAGGACAAGAAAGACAAGGAGAAGGACAAGGAGAAGGAGAGACATGAAAAAGGCCTCTGGGAGTAGTGGAGTCATCATTCAGGCATCGAGACCCCATGATAACCCTTGTGAGAAAAAAAAAAAAACAGAATGCAACAAGATAAGGATAAGCGATGATTCTAAAGATCAAATCAGTGACAAGATGTTCAGTTTTAATTGTTGGCTTAGAAATGAAATGATGACCACAGCATTGCCACCACCAGTCCCACATTTACCCATTAGATTGAAAAAAAAATTAAGATACTACTGCATTATTATCAAAGGATTATAAGGATATTGCTTTCCTATGAATATGTTAATTATTGCAGAAATTTGGAAAGCATTTTGCTGTTATTTAAATTCAAATTTCCAGTGATTTTTTAAGTAATACTATTTTTTTTTACTAAAAATAAGGATCCAAGAATATAAGACATTGACAGGATTTTTTTTATTACAGCACTGTTTACTGCAGCATAAAATAATATGAGCAAAAACATATCTGAACAAATTACGCTGCCATGCTTTGTCTCTGTGCCGTGTGTGTCTCTGTGTATCATATAGGCTGAGTTACAAATGCTTGTATGTTCAATTTTTTATGTGAAAAAGTTGAGCTATAGAATGTGTAGTGTATGATCATATTAAAAATCAAGAATTAAAATCAAAGCTTGAATCCCTGTATAACTTTGTAAATGTAAAGTCACATAAATAGTTTTATGGTCATTTGATTAACCTCATGTACTTTGAGTGAGGTGCCTAAACAATCCTTTAAGGTGCTTCTTATAACATTGGAATGCAATATAGGAGTATGACTATAGCCCACCTGATAGGGAGTATGCCTTACCATTCTTGTAGCTCAGGTTTAAGTCCTCCCACCACCTGGGAGTGCTACTGCTCTGGGGAAGTCCCAATGCTGTGTTTCTTCCTCTCCCGGTGTCTCTTTCTCTATTTGAAATAAAAAACAATGAAAAAATTCACCCTGTGGGTAAGGTAATCACATATGTACCAGGCACTGGAGCTAAAATAACAACAACAAATTAATAATAACAGAATGAGATCCAAATAGCTGTTCTGATTTGTAAGTTTCTTGTGATTTAACTCCACTTGTTGCTCCAACTTGACTCTGAAAAAATCTAGTGTTTCCTAGGTATGTCTAGAAAAGCACCCATATTTAATTTATATTGAAAAAAGTGCAATTCTTCCCACCCACTAAGTTTTCCTCTTGCTGCAACCAGACTCCCTGCTTGACTGATTGGGTTTAAATGTCATATTCCTAAAATTGCCACTTCGATTCTTCAGTAGAAATCATATATAAACTCTCATAAAGTTTCCAAGGATTGTGGTTTTTTTTTAATAGCAACAAAATTGAAATTTTATGGAGCTCAGAATTACTAATATGAAGCTTTTAAGTTTGCTCTGCAAGATGAATTCAATAAATATTAATTAAACATACATCTTTTAAAAACCAGATTCCTATTATGAAAGAAAATAAGGATCAGATATAGGAATGTCACTGATTCCTTGCACTGACAGCTTCTGGATTATTTTTCTTAGAAAGAATTTCAGCTTGTCATACAAGTCTTATGTGGTAGGATTGTGTCAACAAAGTGTTAATTTAGCAGGGGTAAAAGTGAGTGCCCATGACTTGATTTTTCTTCCAATTTATAAACACTGTTAACATGGACATTTTTGTTGTAGAAAAGAAAGCATTTCTCAAGTTTTCTTACTTGAAGTTAGAATCACAAAATAAGTGACTACAGGAATATTCTTTAGACTATAGGCTCAGATCATTTTGGATAACAAGAGGAAAGTCTGGCTGCTTGGATCAGAATCTTTTGCAGTTATAAATATTTAGATGATTATAAGAGAACCAGTTTAAGAGGTCTGACAAGATAGAGTATGCAATATCCAAATAACTTGGGAGAATCTCTTAGTTTTTAATATTTAGGGAGCAATCTCCCATCTGAAATGATAGGAGCACTCTCTTTCAGGATTTTTTATACCTCACATCACGGATATTTGGAAATGAATTAAAAAACTTAGGTGCTATGTTTTCTTTCAGTTTTTCTCTCTACCTCTCTCCCTCTCTGTCACTATGTGAAATTTAACACACACACACACACACACACACACACGGGAACTTTTTGAATGTAGTCATATAAATAGGAGTCTAGAGTCTAGATACACAAATGATACTGAAATGATGATCTTACTGCAAAACTAGGAGTTTTTGATTTTCCCTTATAACAAATCAACATGTTATTAGAAGCTTTAAGGACCCTTCATATAACTATGCAATCTGTAAGGCTGTTTAATTTTCTTCTGGGAAAAGTTTAAGATTTGAAATAACCATAGTAAATAAGCTTTTATTAAGCATAATTATAAGTGATTTTCTAGAAAACATTCCAAAACAGAAGTAGTTACACATAAGTTATAAGGCAGAGACATACACAAACTAGCACAAAACTGTGCATAAGGGGAAAAGAAATGCAGTGGCAGAGTGATTGCCCAAAATCAAGTTATTTTTTCAAAAGAATATTTGAATAGAAATTAGACAAAGAATTTCAGCAATAACATTATAGAGAGTAAACCATGTATGCAAATTCTCAAAGACTGCAGTGACAATATGGGATACATAGCTATAAAATGCTCCATTGGCATCCTAGGATTGTTGCTCATGGAAAACAATTAACTATAGCAATAAGTAAGCCCCTTTATTTTATCTATGCAAGTGTAGAACATTAATGTCTTCACAATTGCATTCCCAGGACTAAGCACAAAACTTAGAATAATAAAAACATTATGAATATTGAAATTGTAGACACTGACCAAATTTTCTATTCTGTGACCAGAATTTGGTGTTTAATACTAACCTTAGTTACATAACATTAGTGTACCAAAAAAGTGATATGAGGGGGCGGGGCGGTAACACAGTGGGTTGAGTACACATGGCATGAGGATCTCTTTAGGTCGTCGCCTCACAGAAGGTGAAGCAGGTCTGCAGGTGTCCTATCTTTCCTTTTCTCTCTTTGTCTCCCCTCCTGCCTAGATTTGATTTCTCTGTGCCCTACCAAACAATGGTAGCAACAATAACAACAGCAAGGGCAACAACAAGGGCAACAAAATGGGAAAAATGAGCTCCAGGAGCAGTGGATTCATAGTGCAGGCACCAAGCCCCAGCCATAACCCTGGAGACAGAAACAAACAAACAAACAAAACTCTAAGAATATAAGTGGTTTGAAAGAATAGGTTAAAGCTTTATGTATGATCAGATTAAATTATGAGTATTTATGTTGCATATACTCTATTGGTGTCAGGGTACAGTTGAATTTTTAGAAGCATAAAATGAGTAATTTATCTTGTTAAGGAGATATATCTATTTTACTAAATGGCAATATAGAGCACATGATTATTCAATTTTAACATTAACACAGGCTTAGAAAGACTGCCACACTATATTGAGCTTTGTCACAACTTACAGCATCAGTAATAATATAAAACTGGTGAAGTATTAGTGATACTAAATAAACATATAAACTTAAAAGAGTAAGAGGAATAGCAGCTCAAATGTGGTTGAGTTCTAGCTAGACTCTTAGGAGTCAAGATAAAATTGTAGTAATAGTATTTATAAAAATCATTCTTTACTTAAGTGTTTAATAATGCTAAGAAAAAACATTGTTTTTCTTAAGGCACCAGTGCTTCACACATGGTGATTCAGCATTCCTGGCTCAACTTTCTTGTTCTTTTTTATTTTGGATCAAGACAGAGAAAGAGAAATATCACAGTAGGAGGGTACCCCTCGTGTTCTGATGCCTGGGTTCAAACTGGACCACACACACGTAGCAGTGAACATACTTTATGTGGCAATGTGATTCTAGTCCAGTATAATTAATTTTTATCCATATAGTGATCATTCTGAGAAAATAATATAATGTGTATATATACCCAAAGATAATGTATTCAGCATTTATATACATACACATTTACACAAATTTCATAATCTTTATTGACAGTTATTGAGTAACTAGATTGAGAATGATCTTGATGGTTTGCATTATTTAAATACATCAATATAAAATCATAAGATATGAATTTATAGTTAGTAAAAATATTTTATTATGCAGACTACTGTGAAATGATGCATTGTAGATATATAATATTCAGTTAACAATGTGCCATTATAAGAGAAAGCATGATGAACTCCCAAAACCTAGATCTAAAGCTATAAGCAGATACATCAAGCAGATTTTTCTTTTAAGATTAAAAAAAAAAATCTAGCATTTGGTACTCAATAAGGACTTGTAAAAAGAATGTAGGTCTAGGTGATTAATAGCTTTAGAAGGATGAAATATTTTGTTCTGGTTTGGTAATAACTTCATTTGTTCATAATTACTTACAATATAATTTTTAATCTATCTTATTTTTACATGTTCATGGTTTTAACGGAATCCATCTTATTGCCATCATGTCTAGTCCTAATGGCTCACATAACCTCTCTATCTCTAAAATATATTGGCTATTGTTATATAATGCAGTAGAAAAATATCCCTTACCATGCAAATATCCTTATGGAATTACACAGCACATTGTTTTTTCTCCCTTAAGCTAGCAAGATGAAAATGGAGTTTTTGGAGGTGAGATGTTGTAAAGCCCTTTTCCTCCTACTTATTTTGTGGGGAAGAAAAAAAAAAAACTTGAAAATTTGCATACAGGGACTGTGTGATCTAAGAGTTCTAATTATGCCTAATAATAAAGCTATGTGGGGGAATGGCTTTAAATAATATTTTGAATCATGGGTTGCAATGAATTCTGTTAAATTTTTTACTTTTTGTTTTAGTTATTACTGAAGGAAGTAATATTCCAGATTTATTTCAACTTTCTTTCAGTATCACACCATATTTTATCACATATATTTATATTAGATTTTCCATTGAGTTTAGTATTACATATTACTATTACTATATTATTTACTACCTTAAATAACATCGTGGTGAGACTTCACAGATAAGGAAATTGGAGTTATCATATATTAGGCATATCTCATAGATTAATATTAATAAATTAATCTATTATACTATAGTATGTGCTCTAGCAGATTTGATTTGATATATCTACTATTTCTAGTGCAAATCTAATTTGTCTTCACAAAAATTGTATTATATTCAGTGAATGTATACTGAAATGGTACATGCACTCAATTGTGATAAAATAAATCATAACTAAACAAATATATATGAAACAGTACTATAGTTTGAGACAGAGAAGAGAAACTGATTTTATGTGCATTACCAATATATGTTCCTTTTTACATTTTTTGGCATCATCTTTACTTATTTATTGGATAGAGGCAGCCAGAAATTGAGAGGGAAGGTGGTGATATATATAGAGAGAGACAGAGAGACACCTGCAGTACTGCTTCACCACTTGTGAAGTTTTCTCCCTGCAGGTGTGGAGTCAGGCCTTGAACCCAGATCCTTGTGCTTTGTAACATGTATGCTCAACTGGGTGTGCCTCCAACTGGCCCCTCAGTATATGTTTATGCATGTAGATGGTGTTTCAGGGTAACTAAATCCATCTCTTCTTCATTCTCATCCAGAGAAATTCAACCTATATTTAATAACTTGACTATATAAGTAGAATCTTACTCAAAATAAAAAAGAGATTACTAAAAATGTTTTAATACCACTACCGAATATTTTGTTGCTCCTTATTACCAGCATTCTTTTTTTCCTGTATATTATTCAATGAATTTGTTGCTTGATATATTAGTTCTAAGAAAAATTTTAATATTTGACATATAGATCACTAATTGGCTACATTAATAGAGAAATTGTTAAATTCTACCAATTACAGTTTCATTTCTCTGAGGCCACTTCATTCAGACATTCAGATAGAGAGTCAGAGAGATAAAGAGAGATAGCACAGCACTTGAGAGCTTCCCCTGGTGTCTGCAGGTCTGCAATAGTGACTCCCATGGGGTTCTAGTGGTCTAGCCTGAGTTATATGCCTGGCACAACGTGCACCCTACCTGATGTGCTATCACTTATGTTCTCAATGCCTTCTTTTTTCTTTTATTTGTGCTTTCCTGTGGCTTACAAGATTATAAGATAACAAGGACTACTGCTCTATACCATACCCACTACCAAAGTTCTGTGTTGAATGACTTATAAAAAGGGGTGAGTTTTGTTTTATAAGGCTTTTTTGTCTGTCTTGGGGTACAATTTTGCATCTCTCTAAAATATATCAGCATACCTCACATACCACCAAAGTGGCATCTCCTTTCATGTAGGCAACAGTGCCCCAATGTGTCCTTTCAATTCCCCGGTCCACTTTTACCTGCTTCTTCATTAGTTTCCTTATTTTTTTTTTCTGATACTGAATGACTTAAATAATTAGCACTCAATTCACTGGCCTCTAGGACTAGTGAATTTAATGTTGAATTGTCACAGTATAGCACTCAGTTATACTGAAAAGTTAGTCTAGAGAAAGTGTAGCTCAAAATCAACTAGTTGTTACACAATTACTTGTCATTGAAAAGCAAGTGCGTAAGTGTGCATGTACAAAGAATATATATGGAAAGTTAATTGGGACAATTGTTAACTAAGTTCTCAATATTTATACTTGTTTTTTCTACTTGAAAAATTTTCCAGCATGATAATAAGCATTGTTTAAATAAAGAAGCCTAGTATTTGACTTTCTATTGTTTGTTTCTACATTTTGACCTTTCTAACATTGTAGCAACCATATTATCATCTTGATTTATCTATTTACTTTGTTTCTGTGCTCAGAGTATAGGAGAACTAATACATTAAATATTTTAATATATGTTAATTATGATACTATTTATAAGGCTATTGCAATAATATAATATCCATACTCTCAGAGGGATAAAGAATAGGAAAGCTTCCAATGGAGAGAATGGGATACAGACCTCTGATGGTGGGAATTTTGTGTAATTGTATTCCTCTTATCCTATGGTCTTGTCAATCACTATTAAATCAATAAATGAACAAAAAGAAATAATAAAATATGATATTGTCACTTTGTCTTTTATACCTAATTGAATAGGTATATATTGAATAAGTACTTGGCTGGAAGGCTGCAGATACATAATAAGTAGTAGCACTTTTGTTGACCTTATGTTCAAGAAGTTATTACTAAGCTAGAACTTTTTTGTAGATAATAAATTATTCTTAAGAAATGTAATAGAAATTTTGGGTTTTTGAGTCAGTATGCTTTTCTTACCTTTTAAGGTGATTTGAATTCCTATTACATAAGTATTTTTTTTTTAGAATATTCTTTTGAATCTTTCAAACTATTTTTTCTCCCATTTTACCAGGGGGGTGATAGTTAATGGTTAAGAGTAGTTTTTTATACATGGGTACAACTTCACATCTTCCTGTAGTGAGTGTCTCCAGAATATTCTCACCTACAACTTAGGCCTCACTTACTTTTTATGACTTTAACATTAGAGGCAAAGAATTGTATTTTAATGTGTCCTATTTAGTTGTGATTCCTACTCTATTATTCAGTTAATATGATATGTTAGTTCCGTTTATACATTATCCCATTCTTATGTTGGAGAAGCTTCTCAGATAAATATGTCCTTTATATAAAGTGTAAATATTTTAGTAGGCAAGATTATTTGCTGGGAGTCAGGATTGAAGTTTGAGTATCATGTGGGAGGGAAAAAAAGAGTGAATGAAGAATAGTTACGAAAAATATCCATTGGCAACATAGTGAGCAAAGTTCATTTACAGAATGCTTAAAGTTACCTGAGTCCTTATAAACAGTTGATAATATCACTGCTATTAAAACATTTACTAATATGTTATTCATTCAACCAGTGTTTATCTAATACTTAAACTAAATCAGGAGCTGAGCTAAACATTTGGAGTGTTATATCATATAAAACAGCTACTTGCTTGAGTAACTTTCTGTAAACTCTGTGACTTCAGAGAGGCTGAGAAATTTGTTTTATTGCATGGGTTAGAATTAGTTTATCAGCTTGTGGTATTTGCCTTTAGTGTGTATAGGGAGAAATTCTGGGCCTGATTCTAAGTTTAACAGCAAACTATTTTAATAATATAGTAATGATTTTGACAGCTCTGGGTGTAAAGGAGTGGTACCAGTGAAACTAGGTATATCATGTATTTGTTGTTCTGGTGCTGCCACTTCACTTTTAGATCAGTATTTTATTAGAAAAATACTTTATTGGTAACATATTTATATAGTGGGAAACATAAACAGTTTAATATATAAAAGGTTCTTATTTTTAAACTTTATAAATGACTTATAGTGCTCAATTTTTCATCCTTTACAAACTCATATTTATTTTTAGATCTAGTGAATCACCATTTTGCCCTTTGTTGCACAAAGAACTTAGGGAGGTTAACATTCTTGAGAATATCAACCCTATCTTGATGATAGTTTTATTTTGGCATAGTACCACATCTATGATATAAAAGACAATTTGAAAATCCTTACATTTCAAAGTTCAGTGAAGATAACAATATGAAAGCCAAATTGTAAACATTTGGTTTTATATTGATAATGATCAGTTAATGCCTGTAGCTCCCCACATAACAATTAACATAATAAATATGTTAGTTCTTTTATTTTTACAGAATCTGAGTAGTTCTGGCCACTTAGTGAAGCTAAACTTAATGTTTTATATATATATATATATATATATATATATATGTATATATATATATATAATCTGTACAGGCCAAGGTATTTTTTTTATTTTTAGTGTTGTGCTACACATATTTTCTAAGGAGAGATGTTGTCTTTCTCAGCTAGTTTAAATTATAGATAATATTAACATACTAAATAGCTAAGCATATTTCTATTTAAGGGCAGAGAACAACAATTATTTTATAGATAAGTATAAATTGTATTTGACTGACCTTAAACAATAGTAAATCAGACTAACATTTATCATGATATCCAGAAATATTTTTCCCAGAATATTTACTTAAGTTAGTCTTTGTCAAGATTTCCACAATCATGTAAATTTTGAAAACATTGTTTTCAAATATATTATGAAAAAACATTCTGAGTGCAAGGCCAATATATTTTCTAAAGAGTCAATTAATTAAGTTGTGTTTATAAATTTCTTCCCCTTATTCACTCAGTACCTCTCCAAAAAGCTTGCACACCTACATTATAGATTATAGGAAGCTACCAGGTAGAACCTAGGAGTTGGGGCTAAGTGTGCACTTCACATGCATAATATGTACAGTACTTAGGTTGAGATTCTAATTAAATAACTATTGGCTTGGATATCAGATAAGAATCATGAATTATGTACTGAGAAAAATTTAGAAGACTTTCTATGTGTGATTTTTAGCAGTGAAATCCATAAATGTGAATGAGATTACCTAGTGAAAATGTCTATAGCTGAAAAACTAGAGAAACAACAGAGGGTCAAGGTATTGATAAAGAAAATTAGAAAATAGTCCTGGGTAGAAAAGAGTTAAAATTATAATTAAAAATTAGGTTTAATATTCATCATCAATAATCAAAGGAAAGTGATGCTCTGGTCAAATAAAATATTAAAAACATAATGTTTCCTTTAGAAAATATAAATAATACTGACTCACAAATCATAAGTATTTTGTTCACAAAAATAAAATTTCAGAAAAGTTTATTTAGATAATATTGCTTTTATTTCTTTATAAAATAACCTAATTATTTTATAAGTATTTATTTAGCTAAGAATGTGCTGTGAATTAATAGTAAAATCAGAACATATGATTAAAATTTCCATAGAATTACATTGTTTAAAATTTTTCACTATTTTGATAGAGACTATGTTTAATCAAACATAGTACTAGCACAAGGACCCATGCAAAGATCCAGGTTCCATCCCCTGGCTCCCCACCTGCAGGGGGGATGGCTTCACAGTGAAGCAAGTCTTCAGGTGTCTCCCCCCCTTCAATATTCCCTTTGTTTTTTCTTAATTTCTGTCTGTCCTATCCAATAAAATGGGAAAATAATGGCTGCCAAGATTATTAGATTCCTAGTGCCAGCACTGCCCCACCGCAGCAATAACCCTGGAGGCTATATATATATATATTTTTTTTTCCTTTGTAATATTTCATTTAGAAAAATGCTGATGCTTATCTCTGTAGGCTTGGTGACATTCACTTATGGTGTATTCTGACATTGTTTATTTAATAAGAGTTAGCAGGAATAGCCTTGAAGTTTGATTAATTTTTTTTACCTTTACCTCTAAGACAAGTAATACTAATGAGTCTTTTCCTTTTTAACAAGTTCATGTGTTCTTTATATTGCACATATAAACAAAACCATCCAGTTTTTGTTGTCCTTCAGAGAAATGGAGGTCATTTTGTAATAGACTATAAACTAATAATTACTAAACTATAATATAGTTTAACTATAATAACTATTAAACTATAATAACAGGAATCCTTGAATTAAACTATAATAACAGGAATCCTTGAATAAAAGCACTAATTTAAAGAACCTCAGGTATTTCTTTTATTAAAATAAAGCAAGTAAATTGTTTCTTTAAAAAATATTTAATTTTATATGACAGAGAGAACTAGAAAGGGGAAGGCAATAGAGTGTGACAGCAAGTGAGAGACACCTGCAACACTGCTTCAACACTTGTGAAGCTTTCCCCTTACAGATGGGAAGTGGGGACTTGAACCCATGGTAGCATAGACTTAACCAGGTGCATGATTGCCCAGCCTCCCCAACCTACAGGTGTTCTACATAATAAGAAGGATGTGAAAAACAAAAAAATAATGTATGAAATTTTTTAAAATACTGGAGAGAAATTGGCATCACTTATAAATACAGAGAAGACTGGATGCATTTAAACATGTTATACATAAAAATAATATACAATTTTTATATAAATTATACACATACATCTAAGAGAGTCTTTTACAAATATTTATTTATTTATTCTCTTTTGTTGCCCTTGTTGTTTTTTATTCTTGTAGTTATTATTATTGTTGATGATGGTGTCGTCGTTGGATAGGACAGAGAAAAGTTGTCACATATTTCTATGTCTTGTGCTTTTGTGTCTGTTTTTTGTTTTTGCCTTTTTCTTTGTAGTAATCCTTTTAATAACTCTTGAAAGGCAGATCTGGTAATGGCTAACTCCATTAATTTTTGTATGCCTGTTACCGTTTTGATTGTTCCTTCATATCTGACAGTCTTGCAGAGTAAAGTATTTGAGGCTAGCAATTGTCTTTTAAAGTCTTTTAAAGAAACCACTCCCATCTATCCTGGCTTCTATGATCCTATACAAAAGACTGATGTATATCTAATTATACTACCTCTGTAAGTTATATTGTTTTTTTTATTTTTTTTTTCCCTTTTCCCTTTGGTTGCCTTTGTTGTTATTGTTATTGTTTTCGTCGCTGTCGTTATTGTTGGATAGGACAGAGAAAAACAAGAGAGGAGGGGAAGACAGAGAGGGGAGAGAAAGACACCTGCCGATCTGATTCAACGCCTGTGAAGTGAATCCCCTGTAGGTGGGGAGGCGGAGGCTGGAACCAGGATCCTCACACTGGTCCTTGCGCTTTGCACCATGTGGGCTTAGCCTGCTGAGCCACCGCCCTGCTCCCTGTAAGTCATGTTCTTATTTTCCCTGGAAGGTTGTAATTTTTCTTAAGCCAGACTGGTTCTTGACAGTTTTGAAAGGATCTTTTGAGTCTGTAATGTGAATTTAAAGCAGTTACAAAATGGAGCTCACTAGCAATGCAGTATTTCTCTTTGAGTCTTTCCTTCCTTCTCCTTTCGTTTTGACTGTCTATGGGCAATCACCAACCTTCAGATAGTGATGTTCCTTTCTTTACCAGAAATCTCAGCTGTTTCCTGATGAAGTTCATTGAGATGTTTTGTTACAGTATATATATATTTGGAGGTAGGGTGTGGAGAGCCAACTTCCTGAGACTAAATCACCACAACAACACCCTGGAAGTCTGATGATTTTTTAAAATATTTTCATGGAGCTGTTTTGTGTCTTCCTTGAGGAATTTTTATGTGTGTAATCAAACAAGAAACTAAGTTTTTCTTCAGTCTAATTTTATTTTAAAATCAATTTAACTAAGGTATTAATGATTTACAATACAGTTTTATTGTTGTAGTTAATGTTATTATTGATGACATTGTTGTTAGATAGGACAGAGAGAAATGGAGAGAGGAGGGGAAGACAGAGGGAGAGCTAGATAGACACCTGCAGACCTACTTCACCACTTGTGAAGTGACTCCCCTACAGGTGGGGAGCCAGGGGCTCAAACCGGGATCCTTACGCAGGTCCTTGAGTTTCGCGCCATGTGCGCTTAACCCTCCGCTCTACCACCCACTCTCTACAGCACAGTTATCTCCCTCAGATACGTGTCTGCAAACATTCTCATTCCCAGTGTAGGTCTTTCACGTACCAGGATCTAACACCCTCTTCCACACCCTTCCTTCACTTTCTTCATGCAATGCTTTGCTTTGATTCCATATACCACACCAGCCCAATTTTTACTTTGTATTTTCCCTTTCTGTCCTTGAAGTTTACTAAAACTCATTTGTGTGCTTAGATGTGGGACAGAAACTATGCTATTGATAAATTCTTAAACCTCTAACTTCCTAACAACATTCTTGAAGTAGGGCATGTTTATGCACAGATATACTCAAGAATTCAGTGTTATGAAAAGAAATGAAGATGTTGTACTAAAATATTTTATATGCTGCTAGAAATTAGTTATTAAATCATGTGAAATATACAATATGCATGTGACATATCAGGAAAAGAACTTAATTAGAATATGGGTATTTTCTGAAACACCATTTGTATGTGTATTAAGAATCAGTACTGCTGTTCTCAGGTAATTACAATATCTATGAAATAGTTGCTAGCATCATTAAAATTCTATCCCCCTATTTTATTCAAATAAATGTCTGAAAAAAACACAACTTTCTTTGCAACAGTTTATAACAGGACTTCTCAGCCTGGGGACAATAAACATTTTGGACAAAATAATTCATTGGGCTTTTTGGTGCTTTACTGAATGTGTAGTAGCATACCTAAATTCTAGCCAACCCATATCTTTGACAATTAAAATTCTCCAGATATTGCCTAATGTCTCCTTGGTGAACATGTCTCAGATTGAAATTTAAGGTGGGGTGGCAGAGATAATATAATGTTTATGCAAAAAGACTTTCTTGCTTGAGGCTCCAAAATTTTATGTTCAATTCCACATAACATTATATACTGAGTAGTGCTTAAGTCCCTCTCTCTCTCTCTCTCTTTCTGTGTGTGTGTGCATATCTGTCTTTTCTCTCATTAAAATAAAACAAATAACATATACTTTTAAAAAATTGAACATCTAGGGGGCGTGGCAATAGTACACCTGGTTAAGTGCACATATCACCATGTGGAAAGACCAGGATTCAACCCCCTGCTCCCCAGTGAAGCAAGTCTGCAAATGTCTATCATTCTCTCTCCCTCTAACTCTTCTTCTCTCTCAAGCCTGTCAAATAAAATAGAAAGAAAAAGGAAAAAAATGGCCACCAGGAAGCAGTGTACTCATAGAGCCTCAGTGATAATCATGGTAGAAAAGAAAATCTATACAAATATAAACTATTTAAATGAGTGGCCTTATACATGATATTAAGGCTTAACATGTACTTATATTACTTATAATTACAAATTTATTTAGATAATTATGTTTACTTACCAGAGACTTTCTCTAAAGATATAGCTCTAAATTAATAGCAGATACATTTGTTACTAGCGAAGGAGTGAATAAATTATTTATTTAAATAAAGTCTTTAGAATATTAAAATAATAAGATTAAATTGAGACATCTAATCCCACTGAAAGAATGTATCTGGCATTCTTATATAGAAACATTTTTTTTAAAAGTAGTAAAGAACAAGCACTTTTTCATTTCTGCAAAGTATGAGCTTTAAGTATATGTGATTTTATTAATTTAGTCCTTTATTTTGAGTGAGATAGATGAGACAGAAATAAAGAGAGAGGGAGAAAGGAGAGAGACACTATAGCACCACAGCGACTCCCATGGGTGCTGAAGTTTGAACCTAGGCTGTATGTAAGACAAACACCTGCTTTACCTGATGAATTGTCTACCTGGCCCATAAACACAGTCTGGAGATGAACTGAAGTCTGGATAAAATTCTTTTTTTTTTAATTAATTAATTTATTTTATTTATTTATTCCCTTTTGTTGCCCTTATTGTTTTATTGTTGTTGTTGTTGGATAGGACAGAGAGAAATGGAGAGAGGAGGGGAAGACAGAGAGGAGGAGAGAAAGATAGACACCTGCAGACCTGCTTCACTGCTTGTGAAGTGACTCCTCTGCAGGTGGGGAGCCGGGGTTCGAACCGGGATCCTTATGCCGATCCTTGTGCTTTGCGCCACCTGAGCTTAACCCGCTGCGCTACAGCCCGGACTCCCTGGATAAAATTCTGTAAGCTCTTTATTGACTGTATTTGTAGATAATTCTGCCAGTGAATGGATTTGTTTTGGTGATAGCTGTCAAATTCAGTGACAACTACTCTCGTTTTACTTCTCTGAAGGCAGTTATTATATCAAAGGGACCCCCAACACACTGAAATATAACTGAAAATTCATATACCACGTGTATTCCAAACTAAGTTAAAACTAGTTCAAATCTATAAAACCAGATGCATTTCCATTTTCCTTGTATGACCTACAGTCTATGTAAGAGTAAACAGGAAGGTAAAATAAGTCCCCTGTAAATCACTATTTCCCAAAATAAAATAATAAAAAAATCATGACAAAAGATTTATTACTAAATAGTAAACAAAATAAAACATTCTCTAAAGACTAATTTCTTTATTTTATAGAGACAGAGAGAAGCAGAAATGGGAAAGGGAGAAAGAAAGGGAGAAAGACACCATCCTACAGGTGGGGAATCAAGAATAAAAACAGTTTTTGAAAGTCCCTATTTCTTTAATTTTCCACATTTCATGCTAGGGAATAATATTTACCAGCTCCTTCCATGATTATCTCTCACTCTCTCTTTTTTTGTGCTCTTGATTTTATAATTTATGCCAAGAATGTCTTATTTTTCTAGTGTAATTCATTATAGTAAATTTCAGCGGTATCTTCAAATTTCACTTTTTTATGAGTTAATTCCAAATAACTGTGCACCATATGATAGCCACTACTTTTCAACTATTTTTTTTTTTGTTATTTCATTTTATCTCAATAATTGACCCTCTTTTCACCCATATTGCTTTCTTTGGGCAGTGAGCATCCATATGTACATGATAGCACCCAAGTCTTTAATCTCAACCTAGAACTCTGGTAGATTTCTTTTTTAAAAAAAATTAAAATCTTTATTTGTTTATTGGGTAGACACAGCCAGAAATTGAGAGGGAAGGGGTTGATAGAGAGGGAGAGAAATGGAGAGACACCTGCATCCCTGCTTCACCACTCGTGAAGGTTTCCCTCTGCAGGTGGGGACCGGGGACTTGAACCTGGGTCCTTGCACATTATAACATGTATGCTCAACCAAGTGTGTCACTACCTGGGCCCCTCTGGTAGATTTCTTACACTGTGTTTATGTCTTCTAAATATGTGCCATAGTTTGAGCGTTTACAGAGTGTCAACCAGATTTCAACCATAGACAGCAACCTTTTCAAGTATTTGGTGACAAAGAACATGAAAGAAAGAAAGAGGAAGCAAATTGACTAGCACAGTAGGAAATCGTTACTTCTTAGGATTGAAGCAACTCAGTAAAGGGAATAGTTAATAAGTCTTCCTAAGTCTAAGATGTCCCAGGAGAGAGAGGGTATAGAGAGAAGGGAAGTAAGAAGCTGGAATAATAGAAGGCATTCAACCATTGCCAAAAAATAAACCCTCCACATCCAGACAGGAAAGAGAGAGAGAGAAAATCACTTTGTACTCCCATTTTCCAGTCATTTATCATGATTAATATGGCTGTCCAGAGTTACAGCTTTATGAGCCAAGGACATGGAGTGTGTGTGTGTGTGTGTGTGTGTGTGTGTGTGTGTGTTGTGTGTTGTGTGTTGTGTGTTGTGTGTGTGTTGTGTATGTGTAGTGGTAGGGCTGGTATAAATGTAATTAAGCAAGAACTAGAATTTACAGGTATTGGAAATGCAGATTATTAGAGTATTTTCAGTTTTTACTTAACACAGATCCACTGCTCTTCCAGTGTCTTCTTAATGGAGTTTTTTTCCAGGTCAACAGAAAGTACAGAAAATTTAAACTACGAGTGCTGCATTACATTAAAGCAAATGACTCAAGGAGAGGAAAGAACTGGAGGGAATGGAGAGGGTCTCAGGTTCCTGGTACAATATGGTGAAAAAGGCCCTAAGCTGAGCATGGGCCTTTTATGGAAACCTAAGAGATTATAACCATGTAGCAACAACTGTACTCTAAACAACTATTCACTCAATAGAATGATTTGGGAATTTTCTCCCAAGTCATTTTGATCCTGAGTGTTTTTTTTTTTTTAATTCACCTGTTTCTAAAGTTTTGCCTTTAAATGAGGTCATCTGACATTCTTCTTTCTCTTGTTGGCTTAACTCACTCAATATGATTCCTTTTCAGTTCTATACAAGCTGAGGGAAATGCAAAGAGTATGTGATTATTAACAACTAGTAAGTATTCCACTGTGAATTTTTATTACAACTTTCTTAATCACTCATCTATTATTGGCCATCTGGATTGTTACTTTGCTTGGCTATTACAGATTGTGCTGCTATGAACATTAGCGTATATAGATCTCTATGAATAGGCATTTCTACATTAGTAGATAAGCAATAAATTATTTGCATAAGTCAATTTGTCATTTTGTAATTTTGTAGAAAATTATCTATAGGTTAAAAGTATGAACTTGTGAAAAACAGGTATTTTTTCAGTTAAGCCATTGACTATAATACATATGAATTATGTGGCAAGTAATATATTTCAAAAGTAGTTTATATGATATGATTTGTTTTAGTTTTTGCTCAAGATGAGAATTTGGTATAATGAAGATAAATATTGGGGACAGGTAGGTGACTCTGACATAGAATACCTGCTTCGTATGCATAAGGTCCTGTGTTTAATCCTCAGAACAACATAAAAACTGATTAATGAAATAGCACTACCACAAGTCACCATATACAACAGGAATCTGAAAATAGATCAGAGAATTCTCCATCAGATCAGAAACCATCAATTAAATAGAAGAAAACATTGGCTCTATGATGCTTGCTTCAAAAATGGTATCAGAAACTCAAGAACTAAGAGAAAAGCAAAAGCAAAAATAAAATCAATGGAAAGGGCCAGATGGTAGTGCACCTGATTGAACACACAGGTTACAATGCACAAGGAACTGGTAGGACGTCCCCACCTGCAGGGGGAAAGCTTCACAAGTGGTGAAGCAGGCCTGCAGGTGTCTCTCTGTCTCTCTCATTCTCTCCTTCACCACTACCCCCTCTCAATTTCTGATGGTCTCTATTTAATAAATAAATAAAATAAAAAAGAAAATCTCTAAATAAATAAAACCGGTGATTCTATGTCAAACTAAAAAGCTTCTGCACAGCGAAAGGAACCATGATAAAAACAAAGACACTCTATTGAATGGAAGAAGATCACTAAACATTAGACAAAGAAGATCCTTATACATCAAAGGTCTAGTAAGCAATATATATATATATGTGTGTGTATATATACATAATATATATGCATATACATATGCATATACATTACTCACAAAATATAACAATAACAAAATCTACAACCCCAGTAATAATTGGGGAGGGAAAAATGAGGAGAGGATATAAATATACTCTTGATAAAAGAAAATATTCTTTTTTTGTTTGTCAAACATGAAAAATATTCAAAATCACTGGTTGTCAGAAAAAAGTTTACATCAAGGCAAGAATAAGATAAAATCTCACACTTGTGAGAATGTCATCTATTAGAAAAGATTTTTTAAAAAGTAAGTACCAGTGAGGGTATGGAGGAATGTAAGTTGGTGTGATGTCTGTAAAAAGTTTAGAGATTCCTCATAATCTTAGAAATAGACCTACCAAAGCACTATTTTTTAATAGCTGAAATTGGAAACCTAACTGTTCAGTAAGAAATAAGTGATTAAGGTAAGAGGCCAGGTGGTGACGCACCTGATTAAGAGAACACATTACAGTGTGCAAAGACCCAGGTTCAAGCCTCTGGTCCCTACCTGCAGGGGGAAAGCTTCATGAGTTGGTAAATCTGGGCTGTAGGTTTCTGTCTCTTTCCTTCTCTATCCCCCTTCAATATCTCTCTGTCTCTATTCAATAATAAATAAATAATATTTTTTAAAAATTTAAAAAATAGAAGTCAGGTAGTAACACACCTGGTAGAGCAAACACATTATCAAATGCAAGGACCTAGCTTCAAGTCTCTAGTCCCCATAGTCAAGGGAGAAGCTTCACAAGTAGTGTAGCAGTGCTATCGGTGTCTCTCTTTTTCCCTCTTTCTCTCTTCAGGTCTTACCATCTATCAAAGAAAAATGAAAAAAATAATGATCACCAGGAGCAATGGAGTCAGTCACCAGCCAGACACTGAACCTCAGCTATAATATTTGTGGCAGTAAACAAATAAACATAAATTAAGTAAAGCAAATTTTTTTTTCAAAAAAGTATTCATATAAGTCTGGAAAAATAGTTCACTTGTATGGTGTGCTTTTGCCAAATGATATTAATGTTCGAAAAACAATTGTGGAATGTCATTCTATTTTTTCTCTCTCAATAAACTTCAGTTAAATATCCATCACTATTGTAACTTAACTTAAAAAATATGAATTAAGTATTGTCCATAGTGATTATTTTATAGCACACATAGCTTCAAAATTACTAAATTAGCATGTCCCTAACAAGTTTAGAGCTTATCATTGTTTAATTATGAAAACTGGGAGTTATTCCCTTGGTAATAAAAGAGAAATTAAAAGATGTCAGATGAGTCAAAACATAAAAATGGACTTGTGAAAAGAACACCTTATTTTCTGTGCTGCGAAAGGAATAGAAAAGACTTACTACCTATTAGTGGGTAATCAGAGGGACGGAAAAAAGAAGTTATGACATGATCATAAGGACTGAGAAAATCTATACTTTGTTGTAGAATATGATGTTAAATTTAAAGTAGGCACAATTTGTATCATAAATCTTAGGGAAAATTATTATACTTTGAAAGATTCTTCAGGATATAGTTAAAACATGAATAATATTGTCAATGTCCATATTCAGCAGGAAGCAATTACAGAAGCCAGACCTTCCACCTTCTGTATCCCACAATAACCTTGGCAGACCATACTCCCAGAGGGTTAAAGAATAGGAAAGCTATCAGGGGAGGGGATGGATACAGAGTTCTGGTGGTGGGAATTATATGAAGTTGTACCCCTCTTATCCTATGGTTTCTTTTTATAATAAATAAATAAATAAATAAATAAATAAATAAATAAATAATGGTTTCTTTTTTATAAATAAAAATTAAATAAAAAAACATCAATAATATTAGGTCATGAAAAATGAATGTTTTTTCAGTCAGGGAAAGACACATTTTTCTTTCTTTTTTTTCTGGCTTTCAGTTCTTTTTTATTATTTATTTAAAAAAGGAGACATTAACAAAACCATAGGATAAGAGGAGAAAACTCAACACAATTCCCACCACCAAATCTCCCTATGCCCTCCCCTCCCTGATAGCTTTCCTATTCATTAGCACTCTGGGAGTATGGACCTAAGGTCATTGTGGGATGCAGAAGGTGGAAGGGCTGGCTTCTGTAATTGCTTCCCTGCTGAACATGGGTGTTGACAGGTCGATCCATACTCCCAGCCTATCTCTTTCTCTAGTAGGATAAGGCTCTGGGGAAACGGAGCTCCAGGACACATTGTTGGGGTCCTCTGTCCAGGGAAGTCTGGTCAGCATCATGCTAGCATCTGGAACCTGGTGGCTGAAAGAGAGTTAACATACAAAGCCAAACAAATTGATGACCAATCATAACCTAAAGGGCAGAATAGTGCAGATGAAGTGTTGGTGGATCCTTCATTTTGTAGATAGCTAGCTGACATATTCTAGTTATATTTTAAAGGGCCTGTAGCTATACTAGTTTTTTTTTTTTTTGAGCCTGAAATCTGATATGCAGGTGGATCTTTTGGGCAGAATGCCAGCTTCCCCATGCTTATCCCTGTGGTTTATTTACATAACCAGTTATCTAGGAACTGCCCTGCCTGCAGGGCATTGGTTTAATCCCCACTGGTTCACATTGTCTGTTTGCTCTGCCCCCTCTCATAGTCACCCTGATTTCTACCAGTCTCTTTTCGCTCCACCCTCTCTACATCACATCCTGTTTCCACCCTACTTGGCGAGAATATATGCAACTTATCTTCTGTTTTAACACACTTGGGATTGCCTTCCGGCTCCGAGAGTTCCAGAGTCTATCTCCTGTGATGCTAGCTCGGCACGAGTTCCTGATCCCTCTCCCAAGCAGCAGCCTAGGTTGGCTCCAGTTGAGTTCTCTCCAACCCAGAGCGCACTTGCTCAGGAAGAAGCACCCTCAGGCTATCCCGGCATTTGGCTCCCGGAACAGGGACACAAAAGCAGCAGATTTACAAGAAGATGTCCCAGATAAGTATACATCATTTGGGTATCTGCAATCTCGTGTTAAGGCACTGTGATTTTTTTTTTTCTTTTCTTATTATTTTTCTGAGACCTCTCCACCATGGACAATCTTTTCCAAATCCTGTATTCTTTTTTCTATATACAATTTTTATATCTCTGGGACATTTTTCTCAGGGCCACACCATGGATGCTTTTGACCATGGTCACAGCTTTTAGGGGATATATAGGGCAACCAACCAAAAGGCTAAGGGACTTTGAGGCTGAGGTCCAAGAATTAAAGGAAATGGTCATAGCACTTACCCAGCACCATAAATGCTTAAAAGAAGAAGCAAAGCCTGTCCTGATCCTGACCCACCCTAAGCCCTCTGCATCTTGCCCCAAGGCTCTCATTTTGGCAGACACCTGTATGGATTCTCCTGAGGCCTCCACAGCCTCTTCTTTGGCCACTGCTTATCCAGCGGCTTCCACTTCTGTGACTCCTCCCCCTGCTGCTACACAACTATCAGAGCAAGTCCACACATTCCCGGTCAATGTTGCCCCCAATAAACAAAAACCTCAGGTCTGGTATCCATATTCTGCCACAGACCTGAAAGCAGTACAACAGGCTATTAAGGATGATGGAATTCATGCTCCATGGACCAGGTCCTTTTTACAAGACCTGCTCCAGAACTTTAATATCTCCCAAGATTGGAGGGACGTAACTCACGCTACACTCCCGGGTCCCCTCTTCCTGCAATGGGAGGCATTTTTTCATGATGAGTGTTTACAGAAATCGAGGAAAAATAGTTAAAGTCAGCCAGAGAGGAATTTTGATGCATTGTTTGGAATGGGTCATTTGGAAATTGGAATTCAACAGGCAGAAGCCAAGTTTCCACCCGGGTATTTTGATCACGTACGCCGCCACTCATTAAGAGCATGAGAGCATTAACAGCACCCATGGGAGCAGCCTCAGCCCCCATTCTCTCCCTTCAACAAGAACCGGATGAATCCCCAGCTAAATTCATTGTCAGGGTCCAATCGAGTTTGGAAAAGAAGATTTATAATCCTGACCCTCGTTTTCTCCTCCTGCGATCCATTGTCTGGGACGGAATGCTTCCAGATTTCTGACAGGCCTGTATCACTCTTAAGAATGAACACCCAGATACCTGGATTTTAGCTACACAGGATCTTAGGTCAAGCTCTTGTTGGGTACCTATGATGCAGGCCTATGCAGCTACCCTACATAAGCAAACGGGTTTGCTTTCAGTGAGGTCTCTAAGGGCATTGGCGTAACCAATGTTCAGAAAATAAACTGCGACCCTGCCTCCAGTCAGGGAAGAACCAGATTCAGAGCCTGAGATTTTGTGGACCACCCTTGTTTTAGAAAGGGGTCACCCGACTATGACGACAAGGATTGGTAATATTCCTTTTAAGTGTTTGATTGACATGGGGACAGATAAGACAATCTTAAGATAAGCAGAGGTTCCCCAGAGTTGGGAACTCCTCCCAGGACCGCGCTTACATGGTGTTGGAGGGTTGACTCAAGCATTCCTCACATGAGATTCCCTTGTGTGGGAAGATCCAGAAGGGACTAATGGATGCTTTCGGCCTTTAATAGCTGATATAAGCACCAATTTATTGGGAAGAGACTTGCTGGAATCTTTAGATGTAGTGATATCCTCAGATACCTCTGCAGGACACCACACTCACTCCTGTGAGACTACTAGACCTGACCAGCACCCCCAATACTAACTGCCACTGTTCATAACAGAACTCCCCGTTTAGACTGGCTTTCTAATGAGCCTGTCTGGGTGGAACAGTGGCCTTTGCCTAGGGAGAAGCTAGAAATTTTAAAAGAGCTTGTCCGAGAGCAGTTGTCTTTGGGACACATCCGTCATTCCTGGAGCCCATGGAATACTCCTGTGTTTGTGATTAAAAAGCGCTAGGGAAAATGGAGCTTCCTCCAAGATCTTTGTGCAGTTAATAAAACCATGCAGGTTTGGGGCTCCCCCCAAAGGGGTTTGCCTTTTTCTTCTGTGATTCCCACAGGAATTCCAAACATAGCTATTGATATACAGGATTGTTTTTTCTCTATTCCCTTGCACCCACAAGATTGTAAATGTTTTGCCTTTTCTGTTCCTTCTATTAATATCGCCAGCCCTGCAGATAGATATGAATGGGTGGTACTGCCCCAGGGCACGGCCAATAGTCCTACTATTTGTCAAGAGGCTGTTATATCTGCCCTTTTTCTGTATATTCATAAGGGCCTTAAGGTTTTTCATTATGTGGATGACGTGTTAATATGGGAAGAATTAGATACAGATCTCTCCGACCTACGTGATTTTCTTATCCCTGCCTTAAAGAAAAGCAGCCTTAATGTAGCTCCTGAGAAGATACAGCTAATTCCTCCAATATCTTTCTTAGGCTCAGATATTTCCCTGATGCAGATTCGTCCTTTAAAACCATGTGTTACTTTTCCTTCTAATCTCACTCTTGCTTCTTTACAAAGTTTTCTTGGAAATTTCAATTGGCTTAGGCAGTGTCTTTATCCTACTAGCTGCCTGCAACTGCTGTTTGATCTGTTAAAAGGAAATAAACAGCCCTCCTCAAAGCGTATGTTAACCCCAGAAGCCTCCATGGCACTGGAAAGAGTTAACCAGGCTCTCCGGGACATGCGCCTTGTTCGGTTCTCCCCTTCCTCTCTGGTAAATCTTCTAATCTTTAACTCCACCCCAACAGTAGTGGGGACACTGTGGCAGAAGCATGGCATTCTTGAATGGCTTCATACACCTGTAGGAGGAGGTCTAAGACTTCTTATGAAGATTGATGCCTTAGCATTTATGGTTCGCCAAGGAAAAAACAGATCGGTACAGGTCTTAGGAAGGGAACCGGAGTCAATCATTCTTCCCTTTTCTCTCGCAGATACAGAGTGGCTCATATGCCACCATTCTCATTTTGCTGCAAGTTTAATGGGTTTTCCAAGACAATTATATAATCATTTTCTTTCTAATAATTTGATAGCTTCTTTACCTCTTTTGCCTCTACTAGTACGTAAACTTTTCTCTTGAGATCCCATCCCCTCTGCTCCTACAGTGTTCACTGATGGTGGAAAAAAGGGAGCTGCTGCCCTTATATATTATCCAGACCAGCAATACTCCAAACCTCTCTTTACTGAGTTTCCTGAGAATTCCCCTCAGTACAAAGAACTTTATGCTGTTTTCTTGCATTAAAAGCTGTACCAGAATCCTTCAACCTTTTTTATGACAGTGTGTATACTGCTAATTTACTTCCATGGCTTGCTTGATCTTATGTGAGAATTGATGACAGCCCACTTTCTCCACTCTTAATTCAAATTGCCTATATGCTCTGTTCTCAAACCCAACCATTGTATGATCAGCACCTACGTTCCCACAGCCCTCTTCCTAGTCCCTTGTCTGAAGGGAATGCTGTAGCCAACCACCTCACCTCCACAGGAATTCTCCTAGCCTCTGTCTCTAATCCTGCTGAGTTTCATTCCCTAACCCATGTAAATCTTAAAGGACTTCAAGCTTGATTTCCTGATATTCCTCTGGCACAGTTGAAATGTGCTCCTCCTGTGCAGGCCTAATGAAAATATCTGCTATTCAAACCCTTGGGGTTAACCCCCAAGGTTTAAAAGACAATGCTCTTTGGCAAATTGATGTCACCCACATACCCAACTTTGGCAAACAAAAACATGTGTTTGTCTCAATTGATACCTTCTCTAAGTTTATGTGGGCTACAGCCCAGACGGGAGAAAACTCAAAAAAGCTTATAAGCCTTTGCTCTTCTGTTTTGCTGTGATAAGATTACCTCTTCAACTGAAAACTGACAATGGAGCTGCGTTTACCAGCAAACAATTTAAAGATTTTTGTTCCCTCTAGAACATTACTCATACCATAGGCATTCCCTATAATCCACAGGGACAAGGCATTGTCAAGAGGGCCCATCAAACACTTAAGGCTCAATTAAATAAAGAAAAAGGGGAAATGTACCCCCTAATATCCAACTAGCAAAAGCCTTAACTATCTTAAATCTCTTTTATATTTACAAAAATTCGGACCAACCTCTTACTATTCTTCATTGGCAAACACCATCCACCCTCCCAGCTATTAAAGTCAAATGGGAAGACCCACTCGATAAAATTTGGAAAGGGCCTGACCCCCTATTGACTATGGAGAAGGGTTTTGCATGAGTTTTTCCACAGAATTACTCCAAACCTGTCTTGGTTTCTGTCTGCCATGTCCGACAATACCCACTTGATGGCGCTGATATCCCTGAGGAACAAGAAACACTGCAAGAGGTCTGGTTACAGAACGCACCCCAGAACCCATAATATGACATGACAGAATATGAAGAAACTGATTCACAGAACTCCACCCCCATGATTGTCTTATGCCATGACTGGCCAGTTTTGTTTTGTGAGTGAGTGAATGAGTGAGTGAGTGAGTGAGTGACTTGAAAAAATAAATTGAGTGAGTTGAGTGACCAAAATTTTTTGTATGACCCATTTTTGCTCAGAGTAATCTAGAACTTAATTGACTTTATATAAATTTGCTGGACACAGCCACCGTTTCTGGAGATGTCCAGAAACAGTCCAAAAATTGTTTTTTTCCTCTTTTTGATTTCTTTTTATGTCTTGGTATAAATATGAAATGTTTAGTCTTAAACTGTGTGAGTAAAGGTGGTTCAACTATGACAGTACAGATCTAAATTCACATTTGAAATGATATGTCTTAGTTACAAAAGTTTTTCTCCTCCTGTGTGTTATAAACTACCTGTTTTATGTGTGTGTTTCAAGTTTGGTAAACATTAACTTAATGGGTAAAAGTGTAACTTTGAAGCTACATTCTTACCAGGAAAGATAAAATTAATTCATTAAGGTAACTGAGTAGCTAGAGTAAAAGTCTAAATATTCAATGTGACAATTCATCATCTCCAAAGTTAAAATACAAATTCTCTATACAGGACATTTTTGGAAGGCCCCCCAAAATGCCATGTAAACTAATCTTGTGGAAATTAATCCACAACAAATCTGGAATCAATCTAACATTGTAAATGTTCAAAAAAACCAAACATTGTCACTAATATGTGAGTTTGTTTAAAAGTCCAATGTAAAAAATAGTTAAAAATCAATATATATTTTACCTAAATTTGGTCTGAAAATTCTGCTGTAAAGAGACTGCTGCATGAGGTCACATAAGATGGCCTTTAAAATTATAAGATACCTAAACCAGTATAATCATCGAGTTATCAATTATAGTAAAATTCTAATTTGTTACAAGTTTTTTCTTCATAAGTAATTGACTACAGCTATGTTGAGCCTTCACATGACAAAGCATCTGCTCATATGGAATCCCCAGAAATCCATCTTGAACCCCTGTCTTCTGACATTGCCCACAACTACAGATAACCCCCTCCCGAAACCCATGATGTGACCTGACACGATCTGGAGAAGCTGATTCACGGACTCCAAAGGACAAGACTTTCCTACTGCCTTTCTCTCACCCATCGCTGTTTGCTCTTCCTGCTTCTGCTTCGCCTATCATGTTTTGGTGGTTCCAGCTAACTCCCTACAGAGAAGAAAATTCCGGTGGCTGTCCTCCTCCATCGAGATAGACTTGCGGCATTTCTTCCCTGGTCATTGACATTGGAATGATGCTTCTTATCGGACTTGCTGATAAATATTTGAACACTCCCTTTACACTGCTGGACTTCTCGAGGACTGACTGTAGTAGTCCATGGACATTTCTGCCAGCTGTCTCAGGACTTTGCAATACAAGATTACCCCTTTCACCCCTCGGGCTTATCAGGCCCCCACTTCTCCACCCATCAGACAGCCCTCCTCTTTGCCTACCAGACCTCTCTTCAGTCTCACTCTGTCCCTTGCTACTCTTATTTATCCCTCTCTGTCTTGTGCTAGTTCTTTTTGAAGATGCTTACGTGCTATCATTCAGGTTTCTTCCCAACAGGTTTCTGTTCACCCATACACTGCTAGTCCCCTGACAGAGATGGAGCCTTTTACAGACATTGACCCATTTATATATGGCCACTAAGTAAGAGGGAGATGTTGGCAAATTTTGAGGATGTGGTTGAGCTTGGAAGGGTTTGAGCCTAAGGGGTGTGTCAATCCTGTTAGTCTCTTTCTCTCTACTGAGAGGTTGAACAAGGAGGGACAGAACCCCAAAGGTGTGCCTCCTCCTATCAGTCTCCCTGCCTCACAAAGTGCCCTGCACTTCTGATACTATGCCATTAGTTAAAAAGAAAGGGGGAGATGTTTGGCAGTACTCAAGCTTTCCCCTGCTTATCCCTGCAGTCTATTTACATAAGCAGTTACCTAGGAACCGCCCTGCCTGCAGGGCATTGGTTTAATCCCCACTGGTTCATGATGTCTTTTTGCTCCGCCCCCTCTCATAGTCACCCTGATTTCCACCAGTCTCTTTTCGCTCCACCCTCTCTACATCACATCCTGTTTCCACCCTACTTGGAGAGTATTTATGCAGTTGCTCTTCTCTTTTAACACACTTGGGATTGCCTTCAGGCTCCGAGAGTTCCAGAGTCTATCTCCTGCGATGCTAGCTCAGCACGAGTTCCTGATCCCTCTCCCACTCAGCAGCCTAGGTTGGCTCCAATTGAGTTCTCTCCAACCTAGAGAGCACTTGCTCAGGAAAAATCACCCTCAGGCTATCCTAGCATGGATTCAAGTTATTGTGTGGGGAGGTGATGTCATTGCTGGAAAAGGGACAGAAAGCTGGATCAGAGAAGAGAGTAGCTCGCTATTATGGGGGAGGGTTTCAATAAATGGTTCTGGAAAAACTGCGTTGAAACATGCAGAAGAATGAAACTGAAACACCTTATCTCACCAGAAACAAAAATCAACTCCAAATGGATCAAGGACATGGATATTAGACCAGAAACTATCAAATACTTAGAGGAAAACATTGTTAAAACACTTTCCCACCTAAACCTCAAGGACATCTTTGATGATACAAACCCAATTGCAAGGAAGACTAAAGCAGAAAAAAAAACCAGAGGGACTACATCAAATTTAAAAGCTTCTGCACAGCCTAAGAAACTATCATACAAACAAGGAGACCCCTCAGAGAATGGGAGAATATCTTCACATGCCATACATGTGATTAGAGACTAATCACCAAAATATACAAAGAGTTCAGCAAACTTAGCACCAAAAAAGCAAATGACCCCATCCAAAAATGGGCAGAGCATATGAACAGAACATTCACTACAGAAGAGATACAAAAGACTAACAGATGAAAAATTGCTCCAGGTCATTTATTGTCAGAGAAATGCAAATAAAAACAACATGGAGATACCACCTCACCACTGTGAGAATGGCATACTGAAACAAATGCTGGAGAGGTTGTGGGGACATAGGAACCTTTCTGCACTGCTAGTGGGAATGTAAATTGGTCCAGTCTCTGTGCAGAGCAATCAGGAGAACTCTCACAAGGCTAGAAATAGACCTTCCATATGACCCAGTAATTCCTCTCCTGGGGATATATCCAAAGGATTACATAATGGATAAAAGGATTCCAGTAAAAAAGATATGTGTACAAATATGTTCATAGCAGCAGAATTCATAATAGTTAAAACCTGGAAGCAACCCAGGTGCCCAACAATGGATGAATGGCTCAGAAAGCTGTGGTATATATACACAATGGAATACTATGCAGCAACAAAGAACAATGAACCCACCTTCTCTGACCCATCTTGGACAGAGCTAGAAGGAATTATGTTAATTGAGATAAGTCAGAAATATAAAGATGAGTATGGGATGATCCCACTCATCAACATAAGTTGAGAAAGAAGAACAGAAAGGGAAACTGAAAGCAGGATTTGGCTAAATCTGGAGTAGGGCACCAAAGTGGAAACCCTGGGGTGAGGGTAAGGGTGAGGGTGGCTATTTGGCTTTCAGGGGCATGTGGGGTGGCGTGGGGAGAGGCTGGGTGGGTGGGATGGGACACAGTCTTTGGTGGTGGGAATGATGTTTATGTACACTCTTATTAATTTGTAATCATATAAATCACTAATTAATACGAGACGGGAAAAATTGATTGTATGTCTAAAACTTTTTAAAGCACAGACTGAGTCTTTTTAATACATAGGCTGAGTCTTTGATATGTGACTCTCTCAAAAGCCTAGACCAGGGAGAACAGAAGCAACCCATGGCAAAGCTATATATAAATAATGTCAAAGGACATAAATTATGGTGATATTGGGTATTATACAGCAAATCCTAACAAAGGGATTTTTCAAAGTTAAAACAATTACCAAGTAATGTTATTATAACAATAACTATCTGTTGTCTTCTGGAACCCTAAGACAGCAGGAACCTCACATTTCCACTATAGAGCCTATATTTCCCCCAGTCCTGAAAACTCTAGGGTAGGGCATACCAAATAATATTGCATCTGCCAATCCCAACTTAATCAATGCAAGGAATACCACTTCAGCATGCTTCACTTCAGACTGTGTCCAGAGACTTCAGGTGTGGAATGACAACCCTTCAGCTTCATTAGTGGGGTGAGACCTTCCCTCTCATGGTATTCTGTAAATCTATTCCAGACAGTTTACTCCCTAACAAAGTCCCAAAACCTAGATTAAGACCAGGTCCCATGAGATAGAGCATATGTTCACATGTATCCATAAACTAGAGCAAAAATATATACCTGAAAAGCAAAAGTACACAATAGTCTGCAGTGAGTCAGTATAAAGTTCCTAATGGAATAGTATCTAATTAGACTTAGATACCCTCCTCATCTACTTCCTATTACAGTTTTCTAACTCACTCCAAAGCTAACCTTAGCAAAGCAAGGACTGCAAAATCTGAATAAGGGCAAGAGACTGACATACTTTAAAGATGACTCTTTAGTCACTATCAGGCCACCCCATCAGCTGGGGCCCGAGTCTGGGAGTCTTGAGAATCCCAGACATGATGGGCCTGGACCTCAAGGAAGTCCCTCCTTCCATTGTTACCAGTCATCTCCATCAGGAACAACAATATAGACCCCTTTGTGAGCCCCCCATAGGACCTTGCCCTCAACTTGGATCAACAATGGTAAAGAATGTTCCATCCTCCAAAGGGAGGATGGACAACATACTCTGTGCTCCACCTGGGGAAGATGGGTCCACATTGTGACAGCTTGGAATGTTCCTACTCATGATTTCAGAATGTGCGCTCAGATCTACAGGGATGCAGAGATCACATAGGCTCCTAAGCTGAATATGGGCCCCAGACCAAATCAAATTGATGGGGTTTACAGTAACAAAGATACATTTTTCTGTCTCATCATTACCAACAGTAGACAAAACAAGTGAGAAAATTACATTGCAAACATTTTAGTAGTGTCACTGGTGATTCATGATGTTCATGGAAAGTAAAATTCAGTGTTTAATTTTTAAAGGAGAAAACAAAGCTATATACGGGCAAAATGTGGTTCTCTATCTCTGTGCTTATAAATTGAATATAGTTTTGTTTGCATAATTGGATTTACTATAAGCATAGCTTCTCAGAGCAGACATCAAATTTCATTTGGTAAAAAGGTCCCCTGTGTCTAAAATAATTATTTTCCTTAGGTAAGTTTGTACTCTAACTTAAAGTTAAGTAATAGCATTAGGGTTGATTATTTTAGAGAAACTAAATTTTGGAAAGAAATTTCCTTTTCAGTAGACATCAATTTCCAGAATGTGTCTTAGACTGAATTAATTCCTTTTAATTACTAGGAGAATATGGCAAACATGTAATTCAGTAAAAACCCTGAGTACTTACATACTGTATCATAGGCTCCTCAGGAAAGGCATTACTAGTTTCAATGTTACTTTTAGTGATTTTTCTGCTTTCTTTTTGTTCTTCTTTTATATAATTTTTAGTGATTTAAATGTGTTTTTAAAATTATGAGATTTCAAGGACATAATTCACCATACTCACCACCAAACTCCTGTGTCTACTTCTTCCTTCTGATAATCACCAAAGATCAGGGTCTGGGGGCTTGAACCAGGATCCTTAACGCTGGTCCTTTTGCTTCGCACCATGTGCGCTTAACCCACTGTGATACTGCCTGGCCCCCATCCCACAACTTCTTTACTTAGTCATCTATTGATGCACTTTTAGGCTGCTTCAGTATTTTGACTCTTATAAATAGAGCAGCTACGAACATAGTATTGTATATATCCTTTTTATTTTCTTTCAAATCACTTGGGATTAATAGCTTAAAATACAGTTGTTGGATGGAACATGGGAACAATTTGATGTCTTCCCACTATAAGTGTCTGCAAAACGCTCTTACTCTCATTGCTTCATTTTTACTAAAAGAGTTTAATCCTTTCTCCATTTAAGGGGAGAAAACAATATAATATGGTTCTTACTATATTATTCTTTCATCTTGATACTTTCTCCTCTGGTTGTTAATTTGTTTCAAACCAGCATCAATTTTGATCACTGAATTCTTTATAGCTTATATTTCTGCTTGTCAGAAGTTTTTGTTTCAGAATCTCAATCTCTTTTATCCATAACCTTTTGAGTTCTTCTCTCTCTCTTCCTCTCTCTCTCTCTCTTCATCGTGTCTAATTTCTTTAAATATACTTATAATCATACTTATAAATTATTTCTCTGATAAGTTCTGCTTCTATATGTTTTTCAGCAATGGACACATCTTCCTTCCTCCCTCCCTCCCTCCCTTTCTTTCTTATTGATGTCATTGTTGTTGGTTAGGACAGAGAGAAATGGAGATAGGAAGGGAAGACAGAGAGGGAGGGAGAAAAACAGACACCTGCAGACCTGCTTCACTGCCAGTAAAACGACTCCGCAGCAGGTGGGGAGCCGTCTGCAGGTTCTTGCCGTTTGTACCACTTGCGCTTAACCCACTGCACTACACCTGACACCTCTTCTTCTTAATTTCTTAATTTTTTTCTTTCTATCTTCCTTCCTTCCTTCCTTCCTTCCTTTCCTTCCTTCCTTCCTTCCTTCCTTCCTTCCTTCCTTCCTTCCTTCCTTCCTTCCTTCCTTCTTTCTTTCTCTCTTTCTTTCTTTCTTTCTTTCTTTCTTTCTTTCTTTCTTTCTTTCTTCCTTCCTTCCTTCCTTCCTTCCTTCCTTCCTTCCTTCCTTCCTTCTTTTCTCTTTCTTTCTCTCTCTCTTTCCTTCCTTTTTTTTCTCTTCACCAGGGCTTTTCATTGCCATAGTCTTAATTTAGATATAAAAGGAAAGACAGAGAGACAAGGAGAGATAGAAAGTCATCACAGCACCAATGTGTCCCCCAGTGTCATCAAGACTGTATTTAAACACATGCATGATAAAGCTGGCACCCTATCCAGGTGACCTATATTGCCAGACCAATAGGTTCTTTTTCTTAAAATTAGTTTTCTTGACAGAAATGCATTGTTTTATTTGTTTTGTTTTGTTTTTGTACATCTATGATAGCTCCTGCTATTTATCAGTGGGTGGTTCTATAACTTTGGTAATGAGATTTTCTTCAGTTTAGAAGTTGTGGGTGGGAAAGGGAGAGGCATTGTTGGGAGCTTGGATGGAGCAATGACCAAAGAGGAGGTTTCAGAATGTCCTTAGTTTTCTCCATTTCCTATGGCATTAATGAGATACTGTTTTTCTCCCTGCTGCTGGTCAGAACAAGCATCTGGGGACAACCAGGTCCTCTAAAGATTTTCTGAGGCCTACTGTTGAGAGCCAATGATTTTTTTCTTTCAGTCTCCAACTCACACCTTGCAACTTCAAAATAATGGTATCTGATAGATGCTGTACCTGCAGTTCCAAAATGTCTGCTCATGTACTCTCCCTTGCTGTCAGCACTTTCACCAAAGAAAAAGATGATTTTTCCAGGAAATTGTGCTTGAGTTCTGGGGAAGGTGTGTGTGTGTGTGTGTGTGTGTGTGTGTGTGTGTGTGTGTGTGTGTGTTCTTTTCTATACTGGTTATTTATAGGTGAGTTTGAAATGCTAGCAACAATACCTCCATGTCTCAATCTCAGGAAATACAACATTCTCCATTCTTGACCTGGACATGAGAAACAGTAAAAATAATCTGTAATAATTATTGTTCTAGGAAATACCTGTTTTTATTGAAAAGTCCTTGGTTAGAAAAATTTTAAAAAATCATTAAAAATAAACAAAGTGATGTCTTCCTTAATCATTTCATCATAGAGGTGAAGAAAAGTGGTATCCTATGGCCTTTGTAAAAATTTTCTCCACTCTGTTTGGGCTTATATTTATATTTGGAATTCTTTATAAAAGGGAAAAACAGACCTTGTTCCCTGACAAATTATAACCAAACATGACATAAAATACATATTTTTTTTTCTATTGAGTCTCAAGATTGTTGGCTGTTATTAAAATGTGTTATTCTAGTTCCTACTTTTTATTTGCATAACTTCCATTATTTCAGTAGTAGGTGACTGTATAGTCCAAAATGGAAGAAAATGTAGGTTAAATATTTATATTCATTCTTAAAGACTCTGTTCCTCATTTCTAGAAATATCAATTTGAACTTATTCATATAGTGAAAGAATGTTAAAAGTAAAACACATACACACAAATATACATAACTCAGAACATATAAGTACAACGGTGTAATAATAATTAGAATGTAACAATGTTTCTATCCTTATATGTATAAAATGTTGCCTCCAGTCATTTATCCTATAGTATTGCATAAGGAATCACCAAATATATAACAAACTACCAAATATGTAACAAGTCACAAAACAGAAGAATTTTCTATTGTGCTTATGAGTATAGTGGACCAGCCTATAGAATAGGCCTAATAGAATGTTGACTTGTCTCTGTATTAGTTTATATGGTGACTCATATGGGAAACTCTGTTCAGGGTAGGGGACTCTTCAAAGTTAACTTTAAAATTATCTGAAGTCAGTTTTACTCATATATGTAGGAGCTAATGACTGAGATTCATCTGGATTGTACATTGGTACCTATTTGTGCTGTCTCCAAATGTTCTCTCGTATTTATTTATTTATTTAATTAATTATTTTTATTTCCCCCTTTTTGTTGCCCTTATCGTTATTGTTATTGCTGTAGTTGTTGTTGGATAGGACAGAGAGAAATCGAGAGAGGAGGGGAATACAGAGGAGAGAGAGAAAGATAGAAGAAGACCTGTTTCACCACTTGCGAACTGATCTCCCTGCCAGTGGGGAGCTGGGGGATCTAACCGGGATCCTGATATCTGTCTCTGTGCTTTCCGCCATGTGCACTTAACCCTGCTGTGCCACTGGCCAGCTTCCTCCTAATGTGTTTTCTTTATGTAGGTATTCTTGGGATCTGTTTATCAGCTCCAAGAGCTGGCATCACAGGAAAGCAAGTACAATGAAGTATTTGATATTATCCTGATTTACTCACATATTTATAGTATAACATCAGCTGAATGTATTGGTTAAAATAGTCATAAAGTACTCACAAGGAAGGGATAAAGGGTGGCACATCTGGTAAAGTGCATATTGTAGACCACACATGCTCAAATGTGCAGGGACCTGGGGTTTAAGCCCCAAACCCACCTGAAAGAGGAAAGCTTCATGAGCAGTGAAACAGTGATGAAGGTGTGTCTCTCTCTCCCTCTCTAGTCCCCCCTTCCCCGTCAATTTCTTTGTGTCTAGCCAGTAAATAAACAAACAAATAAAATATTTTTGAAAGTACTCACAAAGAATAAGGGAAAAGACAAATTCACAACTTTTTGAAGTGCTGTAGTTGTATTCTAGAAATACATTAATATAAAATATATTGTTTTGGTCATTCTGCGAAATTGGAATATACAGAGCACTTCTCATTCAGCACTTAATATTGCCAAAAGTTTAATATTAACTGAAAATTATTGTCATCATTTTCATAATTTTCATCTACCTTCCAAACCCTATTCTAAGAGGTACTTTTCTTAAGATTATGACTAGAATATAAGAAATCCAAGAATGTATTCAAAGTGTGGTGCGTGACAATGGTGCACTGAGCAGGCATTCATATAAGAATGCACAAGGATCTGGGTCAATGCAGCCCCTGTCCCCACCTGCAGGGGAGAAGTTTCATAAGCAGTGAAGCATACTACCAGGTGTCTCTTTCCATCTTCCTCTCAATATAGCCCCCTTTCCTCTCAACTTCTCTCTGCCATATCAAATAAAAGGAAAACATGGGGAGGGGGAGGATGACCACCAGTAGTGCTGAAATGATTGTGCAGGTACAGAGTCCCAGCAATAATCCTTGTGGCAATTTAAAAAATAATGAAAGTTAAATTTTTTGAA
>NC_080169.1:38467990-38581169 GCF_950295315.1 Erinaceus europaeus
TAAACTGTCTGGAATGGATTTACAGAATACCATGAGAGGAAAGGTCTCATCCCACTAATGAAGCTGAAGGGTTGTAATTCCACACCTGAAGTCTCTGGACACAGTCTGAAGTGAAGCATGCTGAAGTGGTACTCCTTGCATTGATTAGGTTGGGATCAGTGGATGCAGTATTATTTGGTATGAATTAAGGGAAGCATGCAGGAAAGTGTGCCCTGCATTAGAGGTTCCAGGACTGGGGGAAATACAGGCTTTATAGTGGAAATGTGAGGTTCCTGCTGTCTTAGGGTTCAAGAAGACAATAGATAGTTATTGTTATAATCACATTATTTGGTAAGTGTTTTAACTTTGAAAAATCCCTTTGTTAGGATTTGCTGTATAATACCCAACATCTTGTATATAGCTGTGCCACCAGTTGCTTCTGTTCTCCCTGGTCTAGAATTTTGAGAGAGTCAACATATCAAAGACTCAACCTATGTATTAAAAAGACTCAGTCTGTGCTTTAAAAAGTTTGAGACATACGAGAAATTTTCCCCTCTCATACTAATTAAATAGTGACTTATATGACTACAAATTAATAGGAGTGTACATAAACATCATTCCCACCACCAAAAGACTGTGTCCCATCCTACCCATCCATCTCCACCCCCAGAGCCTTGGGAAGCCGAATATCCACCCTCACCCTCACTCCAGGATTTTTACTTTGGTGCCCTACTCCAGATTTAGTCAAATCCTGCTTTGAGTTTCCCTTTCTATTCTTTCTCAACTTCTGTTGATGAGTAGGATCATCCCATACTCATCTTTATATTTCTGTCTTAGCTCAATTAACATAATTCCTTCTAGCTCTGTCCAAGATGGGTCAGAGAAGGTGGGTTCATTATTTTTAATAGCTGCATAGTATTCCATTGTGTATATATGAAAGCTTTCTGAGCCACTCATCTGTTGTTGGACACCTGGGTTACTTCCAGGTTTTAGCTATTATGAATTGTGCTGCTATGAACATAGGTGTACAAATATTTTTTTGGTTGGGTGTTAATGGAGTCCTTGAGGTATATCCCCAAGAGAAGAATTACTGGGTCATATGGAAGGTCCATGTCTATAAAATACTTAGAGGAAAATATTGGTGGAACACTTTCCCACCTAAACCTCAAGGACATCTTTGATGATACAATCCAATTGCAAGGAAGACTAAAGCAGAAACAAATCAATGGGACTACATCAAATTTAAAATCTCCCGCACAGTTAAAGAAACTATCACACAAACAGGGAGACCCCTCACAGAATAAGAGATCTTCACATGCCATACATCAGACAAGAGACTAATCACAAAGATACACAAAGAGGTCAGCAAACTTAGCACCAAAAAAGCAAATGATTGTTGTTGTGGTGGTCTGGTGTCGGGCTGCACCGCAGAGAAGAGAGTGGACGTCCAGAGCAAAGGGGTACACAAATCTTTATTATAGGATGGGGAGGGGGTTGGTTCAGACCAAGTGGAGCCAGCCGGCAATGGCCGTCCCCACTACCTGACCACGGGGGGAGAGAAAAGGGGGCAAGATCTGAGAGAGGGGGAGCTGAGAGCCCAGGGGGGGGGTGAGGGGGCTTTTTATTGGGCGACAACCAGGGGTGACGTGTGGGGCCAGGATTGGTTGAAGGGGGCACTGCTAGGATTTTGCGGGGCGTAGTAAAACCTGGGGGTAGAGACTGCATCAGAATAATTCCTCAGCAACAAATGATCAAATCCAAAAATGGGCAGAGGATATGAACAGAACTTTCACTACAGAAGAGATCCAAAAGGCTAATAAAAACATGAAACATTGCTGCAGGTTGCTGATTGTCAGAGAAATGCAAATAAAGACAACATTGAGATACCACCTCACCCCTGTGAGAATGACATACATCACAAAGGATAGCATCAACAAATGCTGGAGAGGCTGTGGGGACAGAGGAACTCTTTTGCACTGCTGGTGGGAATGTAAACTGGTCCAACCTCTGTGGAGAGCAGTCTGACACTCATTTTATGTGCTTAATGAAAGCTTCTTGCAGGGGAGTGGAAGTTTGGGAATGCACTACAGGGATTCCCAGATGAATACTATCATTGTCTATCTAAACACTGACAATAAGGCAGATACTATAAGTAAATGCTTTCATCACATTAGAATATTTGTGTTTATACAGGTTCCTGATATGTCACTAAAATTATTGAAATATATTTACAGAAAAAGCTTCTTTATCTGTGTGCTCCCTTTCTTTCTAATTTGACTACATGTCACATTGTACATAAGTAGTGACATTACCAGTTTGTTGAGGATAAAAGTTTCCACTAAAAGATGGATAAGAAAAGAACTTTTATTTAAAGAAAATATGCAGGAATAAACCGAATTCAAGAAACAAAAAACATTTACTTCAAGTCCTTTATAAGTTCTGTTATTTCTAAGCATCTTATATTATAATGCAAATTAAATATATTTAGAGAAAATCCTCTCAATACAAAAAGTGAGGAACTGAGATGACAAGATTATGATAAATTGAAAAAACTAAGTTGTGACACCACCCATGAATAGGATTTTGGGACTTGATTAGCAATTACAATACTCAGTAATACTTTGACATTATAAAATTACTTGAAAGCAGACCTGGTACTCATGTGTAACTTTTGATATTAAAAAGTATGGAGTTAACCAAAAACAAAGCATACAGAAAATACTCACAAACTGTGAAAAAAAAAGCCTTGTTTTAAAATATTTATTTGTTTATTTATTTTGCAAATTGGTCCAAACCTGGTGGAAAACTGTCTGGAGATTAATCAGAATACTAGAAATGGACTTATTTTATGATTTGAAATTTTGTACCCAAATGCAGATGAATGGTTAAGGAAGTTGTAGTACATATGTACAATGTAATACTATGCATCTTTTTAAAATGGCAAGATCATCTCCTTTGCAATATCTTATTCAGCACATGAAGGTATTGTGTTGAAGGAGTCAAGCCAGACAAAGACCAATACTGATAATCTCACTCACATGTGTAACATAACAAGAAAGGATGGTATTGGAAAGCATAAGGTGAAACTTGGACTGGATGTGGTGTATTGCACCAAAGCAAAGGACTTTGGGGAGGGAAAGAAGAAATAATTTTAATTAAATTTTAAAAATGTTTTTTTTAAATGTAAAAACTTTCTATCCAAATACAGATTTGTTTATACCCTTTTATTTCATTTGAAGACAAAAGATGTGGTTCCTTGTTAGGAGGAAAGCTTACAGTTATGTCTGTGCCTGAACCATTTTTTGTACACATCGCTTACTTTCTCAGCTTCAAAAATTCCTTCTTGTTCTTTTCAGCCCAATGTTTCCTTAGGAAAAATATGCATACGTTTGAATTTGTTCTACAAGTATTTAGCTAATATATGTCAAACAAAGGAGTTGGTTAGTAGTGCAGTTGCTTGAGAAAACAAGTTATCATGTACAATGACTCATGTTCCAGCCCCTTATTTCCACCTGCAAGGGCAAAGCTTCACTAGTATTTAAGCTGCAGGTATCTCTTTTTCTCTATCCTTCTCTGCCACTTTCCTCTTAGTTCCTCTCTGTCATATCAAGTAAAGGAAAGGGAAATAGAAAGCAAAATTTTTCATGTAGGCACTGAGCCTCTGGAATAGATCTGATGGCAGTAAAAAATATTTAAACATATAAAGCAAAATACTAATTATTCTTGTATGCACTGGGATAACAGCAGTAATCCAAAAAGTCTTATCCTTACTGGCATATATACGGTATATAAGGGAGTGCTGACACAGTATCCAATCTATTACATGCATACAAGTGAATGAAAATGAAAAGAAAATACAATAAGGCTTTTGTCATTGTTGTTGTTGCTTCCAGCTTTGCCAATACAATTCACTGGCTCAGTGCCTGTGTGACTCCATAGCTTCCAATAGCCAACTTTTTCTTTCTTTTTCCAAATAATTTTTATTGGAGGAATGTTGTTAAAATTCAGAGGCTCTAGCTGGCCAGGCTAGCTTCACAGGCGGGTAACAGAGACGCGGAGACATATGGCTGTGCAGGGAAGCTGTATTTCTTTATTCAAGAACAACGATTCATAAACTAAACCAAACTAATCACCAAACAGAACTCTGCTGTCTCTTTGTGGTGGCGCAAACACTCTCTCTTACTCTGGAACTCTCCAACTCTCTCTCGGGGTTCTTTGGGGTGGGGCCAAGCGGGCCAGTGAAACTAACTGGACTGATCCAAACCTCTTGGTGGGGGAGAACTAGAACAACCCAATGTAAAGCATACAACAATTCCCCCTTTTCTTTTTAACTAAATGACTACAGTATCAAGGGTGTGGGGTGAACAGAAACCTATATCATACAGGCATTTTTTTAAAAAAGAAACTGGCACAAACATGGAGAAACATGTAAGCAAGTAACAAGAACCAGTGTGTTGCCAAGGGAAGGCCTGAGGGGGCCTTTTTTGCCTCTGTGGGCAAAACTTTATCAGCTTAAAAAAACATTTTTTGCGGGAGTCGGGCTGTAGCGCAGCGGGTTAAGCGCAGGTGGCGCAAAGCACAAGGACCGGCATAAGGATCCCGGTTCGAACCCCGGCTCCCCACCTGCAGGGGAGTCGCTTCACAGGCGGTGAAGCAGGTCTGCAGGTGTCTATCTTTCTCTCCTCCTCTCTGTCTTCCCCTCCTCTCTCCATTTCTCTCTGTCCTATCCAACAACAATAATAACTACAACAATAAAACAACAAGGGCAACAAAAGGGAATAAATAAATTAAATAAATATTTAAAAAAAAAAAAAAAACATTTTTTGCCTCTGGAGGGTGTACTTTCTTGCCTCTGGGGGGCGTACTTGCCTCAATGGGCATTTGCATGGGGGCAGGGAGCGGTCTAGAGTCCCAAAGGCAGCTGGCTGCAATTTACTTACTATGAAACAAAACTTGTTATTAGCATATTTCTAATAGAGAAGGAATTTGAGACTTTTACATATCAACAACGTCTTTTTAACCTTTTGTTACACCCATTCAAGATGGAGTTGTGTGCAGGAAAGGAAACCTCAGGCATGAAACCTCATTAGCATAGCCATTGTGCGATCGACCATTTCTAATAGAGAAGGTAATGAAGAGTTTTACATATCAACAAGTCTATTTAACCTTTTGTTTAGACCAACTTAGTTAAAATATATTGATTGTTAACTAATTTTTACCTCAGACTTTAAATGTAAGTTAATTTTATCTTTATGAGAATTACGCTGAAAACCTTTTTCATTTAACTTTGACTAGTAAGATTTTAGCCTTAAAGTTACTGTTTACCAAACTTTAAACATACACATAAACATGGTCATTAATACACAAGGAGAGAAACCTTTGTTACTAAGACATGTCATTTTAAACACGAATTTAGATCTGTACTGTCTTAGTTGTTGGGGGGGGGTCACCATCCGGAGGTGGCCTCCCATGCAGCTCCACTTCAAGGAATTGCAGGTTGCAATCTCTGCACGAATCTCTGTGTATTCCAGCTTGTCTGCCTTCAGAACTGAGCTGAGGATCTCGGCCAGGGGACCCAGTTTCAGCAGGGAGCCCGGGGGTCCGGGAGGTCCGGGATCTGTATAGAATTGATAGCCCAAGGGCTGGCGGGCCAGCCTTGTAGAAGGCGCGGGCGGGGTGGTGGCCATGATAGGCCGCCGCGGCCCTGCCCAATGGCCCTACCATGTCTGCTGTCCTGCTCGCAGTGGTCGAGCAGTGTGGAGGGATCATGCGTCCAGTGCCCTGCGCCACACGGTGGAGAGCTGGCTCTTGTGGGCTGGCCTCAGGCTCCTGCGTGTTGGTATCAGGCTCCTGCATGTTGGCATCGGGCTCTAGAGTGTTGGCATCGGGCTCCTGTGTGCTGGCGTTGGCCTCCTGAGGGCTGCGGGGCTGCGGGCGCGGTGTGCGGGATTGTCCGGGCGCGGCAGGCTGGCTGGCTGCTCCACCAGGTGGAAACAGCAGCTCCGTGCCTTGCCTCCCGCCTGCTGGCTCCTCCCGACTCCGCTGGCTGTTCTGAGTGCTCCCAAGTGAGTGGAAACCACAGAGTGGTCCAGAGATAAATGTTCCAGAAACAGCAAAACAGTCTCGAAAGGAATAGGAGGAGATGTTGCTGAGGAATTATTCTGATGCAGTCTCTGCCCTCAGGTTTTACCACTCCGCGAAATCCTAGCAGTGCCCCCTTCAGCCAATCCTGGCCCCACACGTCACCCCTGGTTGTTGCCCAATAAAAAGCCCCCTCACCCCTCCTCTCTCTCTGTGCTCTCAGCTCCCCCTCTCTCAGATCTTGCTCCCTTCTCTCTCCCCGTGGTCAGGGAGTGGGGACAGCCATTGTCGGCTGACTCCATGTGGTCTGAGCCAACCCCCCCCATCCTATAATAAAGATTTGTGTACCCCTTTGCTCTGGACGTCCACTCTCTTCTCTGCGGTGCAGCCCGACACCAGACCGCTACAACAACAATTAGTATTACAGTATTATTATTATTAATTATTGTTATTATTATCATTATTTTTTGGGAAAATGTCCATTATGACTGTTAATAGCCAATCAACAAAAAGGAAGGTGGGGCTACATGAGCGCTATTAGTCAGTGTTGTTTTAGCTTTATCATATGTCATAACAACACAGGGACTATAGTAAAGCAAAAACAGAAGATTTAAGCTGGTGTTTGGCAGAAACACTTCTCTTTTCCCTTTTTTTCTTCTTGAGATCCATGCTGCCACTTGGGGCATGGTTTCTTGGGATACAAGAGTCTTGGAAGCTGATGAATGGAGACAAAACAGAAGCAGGAGTAAGAGTAGCTCAGCGGGTTAAGCGCAGGTGGTGCAAAGCGCAAGGACCAGCAAAACTATCCCGGTTCGAGCCCCTGGCTCCCCATCTGCAGGGGAATCGCTTCTCAAGAGTTGAAGCAGGTCTACAGGTGTCTTTCTCTCCCCCTCTCTGTCTTCTCTTCCTCTCTCCATTTCTCTCTGTCCTATCCAACAATGATGACATCAATAACAACATCAATGACAAAATGACAACAAGGGCAACAAAAGGGAATAAATAAATAAATAAATAAAACTTAGGAGTGAGTTTGACTCTTTCTTTCACCTAGTCTTAGTGACACTTAGCTTTATTACCTAAAAGCCAAGCCACTACTGTGGTTTTTCAAGAATCTAATAAAACCACTGATTTTAGCTATCCCCCAAAACCAGGCCTTTTGGTTTGTCAATAATTTTGGTTAGTAACAATAATAGTTTACAAGATTATATGACCACAGACGTATTGTTCCACATCACACCCACAACCACAGTTCTGTGACCCACAAGCACAGGTTACCTATAGATCTATTCCTCATAGTCTGAGAGACAAGTTACCAACTTTTTCTTTTCATTTCTTTGTTTTTTGGCAAGTTCATCCACTTCAATTATCAATATTCTCTATATAAGGACACTAATCTGGTAACTGTCTGATTTCACCTACTTAGTAACTTTTGTCCCATCCATTTTGACTCTAAGGGTACAATATCACTTTTCTTAATTGCCCTGTAGTGTTTCATTGAATGTATTTCTAGAATTAACATGATTTTCATCTTCTGTATGTTGATATTTGTTGTATTTCCAGTACCTTAGAATAAAATCTGCAAGTCACTCAGTAAACAGTTTTGCATAAATAGATGAACTACCATTATCATATATTAACAATTTGTGTATATAGACAACAGAAACTAGATCTATCAAATTCTGATCAAATGAGAGAGACTAGTCTGTTGAAACCATATTAGGATATCTTTGTGAAGTTGACAGTTTAGAGATGAAGAGTCAGGGTTAGAACAGGTAAACCAGTATGACTCTAATTATTTGAATATAATCATTTTCATCCTGTTCCTGAATCATTCAACTCAACATTTAAATCTCCATGAAGCAGGCTATTGTGCCAAATGTGACTGAGTCATCTGTCTCCTTTTGGACTGGAGTGATAGGACGCCTTGTTTTATAGCTATACCAAAACTGCATGCAATTAGAAAGAAGCAATGAATTAGAAAAAAAAATGATGTGAAGGGTTGAATCATTAGGAAGAATATGAGTAGAAGACACAAGCTAATACCCATCATCATATATTCTCTTTCCTTTTAATTTGCGTTGCTTCTGTAAAATTATTGTTGGGGTACAAGTGAATCACCTGAGAAGAAATACAGAACCAGCAGTCGACACTGTGTTAAAACACCACTGTCTTCATTTTCCAGTTAGATAGCAAAGTATTGCCTTGTAAAACTGAGTACAAAAACCCAGCATTCTTAATAAGGTAAGGTAAGACAGATAAGACTGACAAGGCAGTTTTTTTTAAGGCAAAGTTCACAAATCTAACAGTGAGATTTGAGGCATGAAATTGGAGAAAAATGTATTTTAAAGAAATATTAGGTTTTAAGATCAAATGTAGGTACAACGGTCTCTCATTCTTAACATTTAATGAGCTAAGTGATTTTTCCAAAGTATTTTATTTATTTATTTTAACAAATACTGTACCAGACTAACTGATTATTAAGATTTTTATTTATTTTTTATTCATCATGGCTTAACTACTCCAGAGCACTGTTTTCAGATAGAAAGAAACAGAAAGACAGGGGAAAAGAGTCAAAGATTCAGTGCTGTTGGGCCCAGGTTTGAACCTGGGTCACATGTATGACAAAGCAATCACTTCTCAGGTGATATATCTTGCTAGCCTTGAGCAACTTATTACTGTCTCCAGTCCATAGCTGACACTATATAGTTAGACTGGGAAGATAGTATAATGGTTATGAAAAGACTTTCATGCTTGAAGCTCTGAGGCATCAGGTTCAAGTCCCACACCACTGTAAGTCAGATCTAAACAGTACTCTGGCTTTTCTCCTTTATCTTTATCTTTTTCTGTCTTCTCTCTCTTTAAAAATAAAATAAAGTAGTATTGGATAAAGAAGCTATGAGTTTATACTATCAGATTCAGATTTATTTTTCTAGAGCAGCAATAGTAGTAAAATATAAGTCTATGACAACCTAAGGATTTATTTTTAAGCATAACTTAAGATAGTGCTATTTATTGTTTTGAAGCAAATTAGTCAGGTATTTGGAATTGCTCTGAGCAAAATTTTATTGAGGATTTTAATGTAAAATTAACTTTATGGGATCAGGTCATAGCATAATAGCTATGCAAAAAGACTTTTATGCCTGAGGCTTTGAGATCCCAGGTTCAGTATCCACTACACCAGAATTCAGAGCTCAGCAGTGCTCTGATCTATCTCTCTATTTATGTCCTTCATTAAAATAAATTTTAAAAAATTAAAAAATAAGAAAATTAAAGATTTCATTTTTGTTATGAATAAAGAGCCAAATTATAAGATCTCCTCCCCTCAAGTGTTTTCATGATCACAAAAATATAACCTTTGGGGGGGGCAGTAGAGCAATAGGTTAAGCACACATGACACAAAGAGTAAGGATCCGGATTCCAGCCCCCTGGCTCCCTATCTGCAAGGGGGGGTCATTTCACAGGCAGTGAAGCAAGTCTGCAGGTGTATATCTTTCTCTCCCTCTCTCTGTCTTCCCCTCCTCTCTAGATTTCCTATTCAACAACAATATCATCAATAATAATAACCACAACAGCGATTAAAAAAAAACAACAACAACAAAAGGGAAGAAAATAGCCTTCAGGAGCAGTGGATTCATGGTACAGGCACTGAGCCCCACCAATAACCCTGGAGGCAAAATCTACATTATATATATATCTTTTAGTGTTCATGACAAAACACTATTGGAAATTCGGTGCATTATAAGATAACATATTCAGGGAGCTATAAAAAGCCACTTAATCTTCTTTAGTATTTTAGATCTAGATTTTTTATGTACTGTTCGTTTTCATATTAAAGAGCTAGTAAGTTCAGACTGGTAAAATTGGCCTGTTATTTTCTGCTAGAATGAAAAATTTATAAAAGTGAATAAAATATTTTCTAAAACTAGACATATTTATTTATGATTTTGTATTAGGAATATATATGTATGTGTGTCAATAACTATTAAAGTATGAATGAATAATCTGAGTATTCCAGAAAATAGAATAATTTAGGAAAACATACTTAACATTTTTAAATTCTTGACAATCTAAAACTTGTGATTGTTTTTCCTCTGTGCAATAATGCTAATCTTTTCATTTTGTGTTTTTCTCTTTGCAGTACTTTAATACATTATTGACATTAAATTAACATCCATAGTGAACTCACATTGACAGACCACATGCTTTGAAAGCTTGGGAAATTTAACATGAACATGCCATGTGGAAACTTTGAATCATAGAATACTGCCAAATACTTGAATAAGGAACATCTGATCTGTTATGTAAGAGAACTCATTACTACCATCATGACAAACCAGGAAAAATGGTCCCACATCAGCCCCTCAGAATTTTCCCAACTTCAGAAATATGCTGAATGTAAGTATTTATGTTAATAATTTGATTTTCAATTTGGCATTTCTGGTGAATAAGGTATTATATACTTACAAGTATAAGTAGCAGTAAGTAGCAGATCTAATTCAGCATTGGGGTACAAGTAAATGTGCCTTTCGTGCTCATTAAGTATGTCAGTTTGATTCCACCTTTTCTCATGCGGAAAAGGAAAAGCTTAACGTGAATCAAGTATCAAATCCAAAAGAAAAGGAACTAGGATATTAGATGTAAAACCCAACTTGAAGACACTCCATTTATGACAAAAGTCAAGAATAAAAGGGCCTGGGAGGATGGAGACTTAGTGACACTGTGGCATAGAAGGACATAGACAGACCGAAGTAGGGGCAGAGTGAGGTTTTTGTCTGTATTGACTAATTGTTACATTAGGTGCAGATAGGTGCAGATACTTTGTGTAGTTGTTATGAGCAGTTGTAGAAAAGGAAGCAGATAGGTGCAGATAAGTGCAGATACTTTGTGTAGTTGTTATGAGCAGTTGTAGAAAAGGAAGACAGCATGGTGATTTGCTTTATGATAGCCCAATTTAAATGTTTTATTCTCACATCCACAGTAAGACTTTGTTTATTAAAGAGGGGGGGAAACAATTAACAAATAGGAGGTCCTCAAAAGTTGAGAATATGATGAGTGAAAAAAAATTTAAAAAAACATGTAGAAATAAGAATGGTAAGAATGGTGTGAGGGTTGGGAAGATAGCATAACTGTTATTCAGAAAAGACTTTCTTGCCTGAGACATCAAAGGCCTCAGGCTGAATCCCCAATACCACACTATAAACCAGAGCTAAGCAGTGCTCTGGCATCTGAAAAAGCATAGTGGCAGAGAAAAGAATACTATGGTGACTAGAAAAATAAAAAGCAAGAAGAAAAAGACAGAAAAAGAGAGAGAGAGAAGGACTAAGATAATAGCTTACTTGGGAGGATGTGTGCTTTGCCAAGCAAGAGATGAAGGCTCAAACTAGGCCTCTCAAAACAAAGGGGGAAGTTTTAGTTCTGTAATATTATCCCTTCCTCCCCCATTCTCTTGTCTTATTCTAAAAAAAAAAAAAAAAACTTTTCAGAGGGGTGAAGCTTTGGTGATGGCTAGCCCCTCAGAATAAATAAATAAATAAATAAATAAATAAATAAATAAACTGATATGTAAACCAATATCAAAAAAGTAAAGAAGACTCCATAATATAATTCTCATAGTCAAAACCTGATCTGAGCCACCAAAACCACAATTTAATTGTTTTGATGTAAATTTAGGTAAAAAAGACTTCTATTGTCTACATTTATATTTAATAATTTCTAAACTAAAAAAATATTTATCAGTGATTTTCAGTTTCTATATGCTCTTTGTTGTTAAGAATCCTTATTTTATAATTTAATGAAGACTAAAAAACTCATTAATGAATGATATTATGTTTTTCCAGAATGTTGTATATGCCATATACTTAAGTTTAACATTCTTTAGAGATTTTTGTATTTAATTGGAGGTGGGGATAGAGAAGTCTTTATGGAAGAAGTATGAATAGGGATGAATTTTGAAAAATAAGCTTAAGATCAATAAGAAGAAAACACTACAGATAAAAGGAAGATCCAGAATATGTTTGAGAAAAGAAGGTGAATTAAATGTTTACTTTGTATAAATAAAGGAAGAGTTAAAAATGTAAAATGAAATGGAATTAAAAACATAATGGCATTAAACTTTTGAGTTAGGCAGTGAGTAACAACTACTGGTTTTAAAGGTGGGCCAACATTAACAATATTAGACTTCAGAAAGTTAAATTTTGCATCTGGATATGGGAAGTTAGTATTGGGCCATTGGACTTTTAAAAAACATTTAATTTATTTTATTTTAATGAGAGAGTTACAGAGATGAAGATATAGAGAAAGACCAGAGCACTCATTGTTCAGCACTGGCTCATAGAGGTGCTAGGGTTGGAAAGTGGGACCTGAGTCTCAGGCATGAAAGTTTTTGCATGACCATATATTTTCTCCCTAGCCCATCAGTGGACTTTTGGAATAAGCTAAAACATGGGAATAATAATGATGACTAGAGATGTTGAGACTCAGCTATTATAGTACTAAGACTAACAAAGGAAAGTTTGAGAAATAAAGACATATTATACTTTAAAGCATGTATGAAAGTGGTGTAAACAAAAAAAAAAAAAAGGAGAAAGAGAGAAAGGAAATAAGAACTAAAATTTAACTCCAAATATTTGATATGGAGAATGAGGGATTTGGAGACATAGTTGCCTACCTAAAGAAAACATTGAATTCGGTTTAGCTTATATGAAACTTAGCATAATTACTAACAAAAATATTCCAAAGTTTTGGTTCTAACAGGACAAATATTTTGAAATAAATAAGTGAATTATTGTTGTGATAGTTGGATTATATTAACTGATTCTTCTCAAGTATTAAAAGTCTATTTGAATTGGAAAGCAAAATTTAACATTGAAGTAATAAACATTATAGGCTACTAAATTTTGAGGGGCTAGATAATATAGAGATATATTCAATTATATCATAAGAATGCTTCATTTAGTAATCAATGTAGAAGCTTCAAAGATAAGTAGAAATAAAAATGCTGGGAGTCGGGTGGTAGTGCAGTGGGTTAAGCTCACATGGTGCTAAGCACAAGGACCAGTGTAAGGATCCTGGTTGGAGTCTCTGGCTCCCTACCTACAGGGGCGTCGCTTCACAAGCAGTGAAGCAGGTCTGCAGGTATCCATCTTTCTCTCCCCCCTGTCTTTTCCTCCTCTCTCAATTTCTCTCTGTCCTATCCAACAACAAGGATATCAATAACAACAATAATAACTGCAATAAAAGGGGTGGGAAAAGGCCTCCAGGAGCAGTGGATTAGTAGTTCAGGCACTGAGCCCCAGCAATAACCCTGGAGACAAAAAATGAAAAAAGGAAAGAAAGAAAAAGAAAGGAAAAAATAAAGAAAAATGCTATAAACATGAAAGCTGTAATTTGTTGACACAAAGATTAATGAGATTTATATAATTTGGTAGTAAGAAGTAACATAGTGCATGTAAAAAGACATTTAAAATAGATTTTATAAGAAGACAGGTTAACTGATGAGCTGTGAATGAAAAAATGGTTTTGATATCATGTCTATTGCATTTACTACACTTCTGAATAAGCAAGACAACATGGAAAATCCTAGGTTAGGATTTTAAAATACCTGGTTAAATGTGCATAGTACTATGTGCAAAGATATGCAGGAGGACCTGGTTCAAGTGCCTGCTTCTCACCTGCAGTGATGATACTTGTATCTTGCCCTCACAAGTAGGGCTCTGGAGAGGTGGGATTCTAGGACACACTGGTAAAGTTGTCTGCCCAGGGAAGTCATGTTGGCTTCATGGTAGCAACTATCATTTGGTGGCTGAAAAGCATTAAGACATAAAGCAGAACAAATTACTTAATAATCAGGAACCTAAAGGTAAGAATATTGCAGATGAGATTTGGGGTCTCCATTTTGGAAAAAGAAAAGAAATCCATTTTAGGTACATTCCAAGGGGCTCATGACTTTACTAATTTTCGCCTGAGCCCAACAACTAGCATGCAGGTGGGCTAAAGGTATTGTCTGCGGAGATGTTGTCAAGAGTTGGAAGTAAGACTAGAAAGCTAGATCAGAGAAGAGAGTAGCTCCCAACTATGGGAAAAGTAAAGTACATTCCCACCAGCAGTGCTAGGGGATACTTCATTCACACAGCCTCTCCTCTCCAGCATTTGTAGTTGTTGTCCTTTCTGATATATGACATTTTCACGGGGGTGAGGTGGTATCTCATTGTTGTCTTTATTTGCATTTCTCTGACAATCAGTGACTTGGAGCAATTCTTCATATGTCTGTTGGCCTCCTGTATCTCTTCTGAGTGAATATGCTGTTCATATCCTCGCCCCACTTTTGAATTGGGTCATTTGCTTTTTTGTTTCTAAGTTTGTCTGATGTATAGCATGTAAGTATCTTCTCTCATTCTGTGAGGGATTTCTTTGGGTGATAGTTTCTTTTGTGAGGGGTCTCTTTGGGTGATAGTTTCTTTTGTGAGGGGTTTCTTTGTTTGGGTGATGATTTCTTTTGCTATGCAGAAGCATTTCAATTTGATATAGTTTATTTTTGTATTAGTCTTCCATGCAGTTGGGTTTGATTTTTTTTTCTTTTCTTTTTGTCTCCAATGTTATTGCTGGGGTTTGGTGCCTGCACAATGCACCCACTGCTCCTGGAGGCCATTTTTTCCCTTTTGTTGCCCTTGTTGTTAATTGTTGTTGTTGCTGTCATTGTTGTTGGATAGGACAGACAGAAATTGAGAAGGGAAGGGAGGGCAGAGAGGAGGAGAGAAAAGATAGACACCTGCAGACCTGCTTCAGAGCCTGTGAAGTAGACCCCTGCAGGTGGGGGGGGGCGTTGAACAGGGATGCTTATACCATTCTTGAGCTTGGTGCCATGTACACTTAACCCACTATCATCCAGCCCCTCCCTCAGTTGGGTTTGCATCATCAAAGACGTTCTTGAGATGTAGATAGCAATGTTCCACTAATATTTTCCTCTAAGTATTTGATAGTTTATTGTCTAACATCCATGTCCTTAATCCACGTTGAGTTGACTTTTGTTTCTGGTGAGATAAAGTGGTTTAGTTTCATTCTTTGACATGTTTCATCCCAGTTTTCTCAGCACCATTTATTCAAGAGATCCTCCTTCCTCTATTTAATCGTTTGACTCCCCTTATCAAAAAGCAGATGTCCAAAGGTGTGGGGGTTTATTTCTGAGGTTTCAATTATGTTCCACTGGTCTGTGAATGTATTTTTATTTTAGTATCATGACATTTTGATTATGATGGTGTTATATTATAGTTTGAGATCTGGGAGTATGATCCCTCCATTCTGTTCATTTTTCTCAAGATTGTTTTGGCAATTCTCAGTGTTCTCTGATTCCAGATAAATCACTATAATATTTGTTCTGTTCTTTTAAATAAAATTGGTTGGACCTTGATGGGCATTGCATTAAATTTGTATATGTCTCTGGTTAGAATGTTCATTTTAATTACTTTAATTTTTCCAATCCATGAGCATTGGATATCTTTCCACTTCTTCATATCTTTTTTTTTTTTTTTTGCCTCCAGGGTTATCATTGGGGCTAAGTGCCAGTGCTACAAATCCACTGTTCCTGGCAGCCATTTTCTTTTTCAGTTTTTGTTGTTGGATATGACAGAGAGTAGTTTAGGGAGTTGGAGAAGATACAGAGGGGGAGAGAAAAGTAGACACCTGCAGACCAGCTTCACTACTTGCAGGTCGACGCTCCTATAGGTGGGGAACCAGGGGCTCAAACCTGGATTCTTGAGTAGGTCCTTGCACTTCATACTATATGTGCTTAACTTGGTGCTCTACCACATGACTCTTTCTTTGTATCATTTTATATTTCCTTGAATAGCAACTCATAGTTTTCAGTATACAGGCCTTTCACTTCTTTAGCTAAGTCTATTCCTAGATATTTTATTGATTTTTCTGCTATAGTGAATGGGAGTGATTTTTGGATATCCTCTTCTGATTTAGTGTTTGCATAAAGGAATGGCACTGATTTTTCTACATTAATTTTGTAGTCTGTCACCTTGATATATTGCCTAATGATTTCCAGAGGCTTTCAGCTGCATTCTTTAGGTTTTTATATGTATACTATCATATCATCTGCAAATAGTGAGAGTTTGACTTCCCTTCCAATCTGTATTCCTTTCTCTTGCCTGATTGCTATGGCTAGGACATTAACTTATATGTTTTACTGTCATATCAATATTTAGTCCATTAAACACTGAAAGTATGAGTGCTCTCCCAACTTCTAAACTTTTGTCATGATAGGAGAGTATTTCTCCTTTTAGTGGGAAGCATAAAATGATATTGGCACAGGATTCCTGGTTAGGCCACTGGCATACCAGGCAGTTTGTTTTTAAATCTTGATCTCACATACTTTATATATTGGGAAGGTTACTTAGTATTTCTGTATCTTATTTTCACACCTGTAAAATGAGGAAAGAATATATGCCATCCTTTATAATGATTACATTAAATGAGTTAATATATGTCAAGTAATAAGAATTGGCTCACAATATTAAGTGATAAAACTATTTACAACTGTCATTTTGCTATATAGAGAGTGACTAATGCATTGTTAATGGAGCATATTGTTGACCATCATGTAAAAAACTGTCGTATTTTAAAACCTTAAGATTCAGTGTCTTTTATTTTCTATAAGACTTTATTTGTCTTTAAGGTTAAAGCTTCTGGTGCTATTGGCATCCAGAGTTATGTGTTGCCCCCACAGAATCTGAAGGCAACTAATATGAAGCCTGCTGTGGCTGCCTACAGCATGCTGAGACCATGCTCCTGTTTAAGATTTCAGGCTGTGTCATCCCCTGGGAAACATTTCCATTGACATGTGTGCGAGAAGTGTAATTTTCTTTTCCACTGTATATAAAGTCATCCAAACTGTTGTTATAATATCCTGAGTTCTCACTCCTGCCATGGTGGAGAATTGAGCTTATCACATTATTAGTTTGTCACTCTTTCCTGCTGTGGTTTCATGCAACAGCAAAGGGTTGAGATACATACTCCAAATCTTGTCAGGGATAATAATATTTTCTATGTAGTATCTACTGATACTTCCTGATGAATCATTATCTGCCCACATATTGCCGCTTAGGATTATTTAATTGCTATATTAAAAATGTGTTATCTTGCACATAAATTATTTTTGAAAAATGCTGTCATTATGATAATAACATTGTCAAATTTTCATAAGAATCAGTGAGGTTAAGTTGTTTCTAACTAGTAATTTCTCCTATTGAAGAACATCAAGTTATATGATTTATTTGAAAGAACACAGGATTCACAGGTAATCTATTTGTCAGTTTTGAATTCCTACTTTGTCTTCTGTTTATTAGTGATAGGACCTGAGGAATAAGCTACTTCTCTGCTCATTCACTATGAAAAGTAAAATTTCACCTCACAGATGTAGATTTTAGTGAGACAGTCTTCATCATTGCAATAAATGATAGATATTTAGTGTCCTACTCTAAAAAAAATGGCAACATTACCATTTGTTTCAAGAAGATCTGCTGGCACAGAGCTATGGCACAATAAGCAATAAATAAAAAAAACCTACATTGATTCATTTTTTTATTTAAATGAAATTTGTTACATTAGAAAATATGTTGTTATTCATGTCCTAATTCTAGGAGCCGTTGTGGGCCAGGAGATAGCTGACCTGGTAGAATTTATACCTTACTATGAGGAAGGCCTTAGCTTCAAAGCCTGACACCATTTAGCAGTACAATGCTGGGGGGAAGCTCCATCGAAGATGGTATGACAGTGTGGTGAATTGTTCCATCTATGTGAAAAAAATCATGAAAAAGTTGTTCCAGGATTAGTAAAATCTTATATGCACAAAGTACCACCAGTGCAATAATAAATATTAAAATAAACAGTAGGAATCGGTGATCAAGTTCTCATATCTCCACCAGCTACCATCTCTCCAGTGATTGTTGCTTATAGGGAAAAGTAAGGAAGAGAACTTGGTAACTATAACTTTGGCCCCCAAATGATTTTTGGAATTGTTATCCTGGTAGATTAGACAGATTTCAATATTCTACCCACACTTATTGTTCCTGAAACCTTTACTTCTTTTCTACTAAATACATGGACATTAAGGTTAGGGAGATAGCTCACCTGGTCAGGTGCTTGCCTTTTGAGCCCTTCATATACTTTTGGGAATTGTCTCAGCCCCCCCCGGGAAAATTTGGTGCTGTCTTTTCCTTTTTCTCTGTTTCCAGCTGGGAAAAGTTGTTCTGAATGGTGAAATCACACATGTGAGATACCTCTGGGTAACCACATAGAAGAATGCACACACACACACACACACACACACACACACACACACACACACACACAAACAAACATACACACACACAGGAGAAAGAGAGAGAGAGAGAGAGAGAATATGAAGGAGAAAATTGAAGCAGTGATAATGAAAATATGAAGTCCTTTTTCCATTTTAAGTAGCCTTGTAAGACATATCTACCCTGTAGCATAATTGTGTCTTTGAGGTGTATTTTATTCTTGAGTCATCAAGATGGACAAGTAAAGAAGTGGGATTTGACTTTCACCTTTATATCTATTCAGTTCATTGTTAAACAATTTCAGACCATGTGCTAGCCTGTTTTCTAACTTCTACTGCTTGGATTAGCTTTTACTTTTGGCATATGCCCAGTGTTAAACTGACTCTGTTTTGGAAGCCACTTAAAGATAATTACTCTTTTTTGTACAAACAAGGATAATGGCAGAGGGTTATTTAGCACAGTGAGTGAGAAACAAATAATTTGATATCCTATAAAACAGAATGAGCTCCAGTGTGAGGCTGCACACCTCGGTTTCCTCATCTGTATTATAGGATTGCAATGATAGTCACATGTAAAAATTTAAGTAAAGTAGGTAGAATTAAATATGTCATCGACACAATCAATTTTGTTATAGTAAATGATAAATTGATATCAAATGAAAACTTTTTTTAGGTCTAAGCACTTAAACCATTTGTGTGAAATGTCTTAAATTGGTCTGAAATTGGAATCTGCTACTCCATTTTAGTCAATATATGTCTTTCATTTTCGACCCTGTTTCTTCTGATGTACATTGATTAATTCTGCTGTTACTGGCTCTGAACCAGATTTTATTTTTGGAATGTGTGTTGGCTGAATAATCTTTTTTGATTTAGCTCCACCTTGGTTCCTATTTATTGGGCTGCTTAAGAATGAACTTGCTGGTAGTTTCTCCATGTTCCTGTATCTTAAGTATTTCAACATTTAAGTCTTGCAATAATGAAAGAAAGTAATACTTACAAATGTGTACATTTCTATTACCTTAGCACCCTAAGCATATCAGTGATTTTAAGTATATGATTTTGAACTTCTTAGACATGACAAAACAGTTTTATTAAAATTTATGATCAAACATCATTCTTGAAGTTTTAGTTTTTATGGAATATTGGTCAAGGTAGTTAAAATAATGCTATAAAAATTTCAAAAACTGTCAGTGATTTGACAAAATTGAAATTCATTTCTTGTTCTTTATATTTCCAAATGAAGTAAGCAAATGCCTTAATTTCACATTATCCTAAATCAAGTTCCAGTCAGTTGGAGAAGCCATTTACTTACAAAATTAAAAATAAATTATTTTTTACATTTCTAATAGTTCACTTAGGAAAATGTCCTCACAGTTTATCTTGGCTCTCACAAATGACATAATATTGCTTCTTCTCATATTGTAAAAATTGTCCATTGGGAAAAAAGCACATATATACAAGTATACAGTATATATTATATGTGTATTTATTGTGTATTACATACACAAGCAAGTATTATTTCTATATGTGTATATGCTATATTTATTTATCTATTCATTTTTGATGCTTTTAAATTATATCCTTGGTTATTATAAATGCTACAATTTACATAGGTGTACTAATGTGTTTTTATGATGGTATTTATTTTTAAATATTTTTAATTTATTATTGGATAAAGACAAAGAGAAATTGAGAGGGGAGGGGATGAGTGAAAGGAAGATAGACATCTTCAACCTTGTTTCACCACTCCTGAAGCTCTCCCCCTGCAGGTGAGGACCAGATTCTTCAACCTGGGTCCTTGCACACTGTAATGCGAGTGCTTAACTAGGTGAGCCACCACCTGGCACCATTTTTTTTTTCAGCTAGGATTTTTCCTCCAAAACTACTCTTCAGCTCTGGTTTATGGTGGTGGTCCACTAAGGGTAGGTTAGGTACTTTAGTCACTGTGTTTCCAGGGTAGAATTATGTTGCTGTTGGCCCGCAACAACGACACGGACATCAGAGTCTTCTTCCTCAATTCCCTTTTTTTCCTTCTTATGGCCACCTTAAGTACCTTTCACTGTTACATAGTCAGCCAATGGGCATTAAGCAAACATACAGCATTCATAGATCATGCAGCCTTCTACCAATCATAAAACAGTTCACGTGTACAGCATGCAGTCTGTTCAGTTGGATCGTCCAACTTCCACAAAGTTGTTTACCACTTTACTGGTTTAGCCACCACGTGGCCAGTGCCATCTTAGGGGCGTGATGTGCAGTGTCATTATGGCTTATTAGTTGGTGAATTAGTTGGTGGTTTGGTTGAGGATAACGTGTACTGATACTGATCTTTGGAAAATACACCCTCATGACAATAAAAAATCCTATAAATGGATGCTTTTTTCAATAAAGTGATATTGAAAAGAAGGGTTAGAAAAGAAGAAGGAGCAAAAGAAGGAGGAAGAGGAGGAAGAGAAAGAGGAAAAATAATAAAGAGAAGGAAAAGAAGAAAAGGAGGAGAAGGAGAGGAAGAGAGAGAGGGGAGGGAGAGGGAGAAGAGAGGGATAGAGGTGGGGGGAGGAACAGGAACAGGAACAACAACAAGAGATTCTCTATTATAGATTTTGGAGGGTGTGGGGACGGTGGTGTTGCATAGGGGACAGTTGGTGTTGCATTTGGTTAAGTGCACATAGTACTGTTCAGAATGAAAGACTAAGCAAAGATCCAGGTTCCAACCCCCTTTCTCCACCTGCAGTGGCGACGCTTCATGAGTAGTGAAGCAGGTCTGAAAGTGTCTATCTTTCTTTCTCTGGTCCCCCCCCCCCCACACACACACTGCAATTTCTCTCTGTCCTATAGAAAAGAAATTAAAGAAAGAAACACAGATAGTATGATGGAAGGAAGGGAAGGGAAGGGAAGGGAAGGGAAGGGAAGGGAAGGGAAGGGAAGGGAAGGGAAGGGAAGGGAAGGGAAGAGGAGGAAAAAGGATTGAAGGGGAGGGAAGAGGAGGGAAAGGGAGGGAAGCTGTGGGAAGAGGACGGAAAGGGAGGGAAGGGGAGGGAAGGGAAGAAGAGGAAAGGGAGGGAAGGGGAGGGGAGGGAAGGGGAGGGAAGAGGAAGGAAGGTGAGAGAAGGGGAGGGAAGAGGAGGGACAGGAAGGAGTTAAAAGGCACCGTAGTAGGAAATGTAAGGACCTGCAGGACCTGTGGAAGGATTTCGGTTTGGGCCCTGGGCTCCCTACCTGCAGGGGCCCACTTCACAAGCAATGAAGCAGGTCTTCAGGTGTCTTATCTCTTGGAACACAGGATTGATCCCATGTAATTCTGGTGTTGGTAGAGCTGTGTTGGGGTTCCTCAGATCCCGAGCTCCATGCCCAGCTCCCAGTGACAAAGGCCCAAAAGATGCTGGAGAGATAGTGCTTCATTGTAACTGGAATTATCTGAACCCTGGCTCGAGTCCTCTTGACCCCAGTGGCATTTTAACAGTATTGTTAACAGAAAGGTGAGAACATATTAGAGTCTGTAGTTTGGATAAATCAGATAGAGTCATAATACTCTGAGTACTAAGGTAAAAATATGGAATACTTCACCTTTGGGAGTTAAACCAATGTAGTTCCTTTAATCTAGGAAGAACTGACAGAAGCAGAAGCTTAGAAAGAATTAATGAAGTTTAATTAGGGGGTGACTACACCATAAGTTTCTACAGAGTATCTCATACTGGAATATAGATCAGATTCTTTGGCATGCAGGTCTAGAACTCAAATAAAATAGAGCTGGAGATATAGAATGAATGTACTTTTGTACTCTAGGTATAATTCAAATCAAAGGGGCTTAGATTAGATGATTTAGAGGAAATATGTGTGTGTGTGTGTGTGTGTGTGTGTGTGTGTTGGAAGATTAAGTACTCATAAAATGAAAAATAGTGATCAGAAAAGAAGCATGATATGAGTAATTGGATTGTAGTTCATAATCTAAAGACTTTTTTCCTTGATTTCATATTGTTTTGTTTTAAAGGTCAGACCTAGTTTAAGTTAGCCAAAGTTTGTCAAAAGTCTCTTTCATTTAGAATGTTATCAGGGATTTTAATAAGGATTTTTCTTAGAATAGAATGTAGTAGGATAAATTTTTTAAAAAAGCAGATGTAGTACAAAATCTATGTTTCATATAGTTTCAGCAGAGATAATGTAATAGACTCCATTTATATAAATATATCAATAAAATAAAGATAAAACTTCTTAGCTATTATAAATAGGATAAAAAGAGAAAACTTTTCTTTCACACTGGGAAGGCATATTTTTTCAGGACAAATAGAACATCAGTAAAGGGAATAACTAATTATGACAGGTTCTGAGACTATGACAAATTCTTTCTTTTTATGTTTACATTATTCAATTATTCTTAAGTCTGCCTCTACTATGTATTTTCTTGATGTATTAGTTTTTGCCGTTAGCAATTTATATAACCTTTCTAAACTCTAATTTTCTCAACTATATAATTAGGGAAATAATAAAGCCAGTCTCACAAAATTGTTGCCAGACAAATAAAATATGTGTGGAAATGCTTTGTAAACTGCAAATCCCCATATGTAAGTTAATTATAACGTCCATTGTTATCAGTAGAATGTTCTGAGTTATCTTTGTACTATTTCTTTGCTTTTTCTGTAGATTAGTTTATCTGCTTCTCCCAAATGAACAATTACAATTTATTTTCTGATTGAATTTTATCACTTCTTTCTATGGGATTTTGAGAAAAATACCTTCTTTATCCTCTTTATTTTCTTCTTTTCTCATTGAGTTAGCCTTCATGTTCTACACTCTTTCAAAGCCTTCTATAGGCATATTCACAAAGATTATTTTATTACACCAAAAATATACTTTATAAGGAAGAACATTGCCTAGGTAATGGAAGGCCTGAGACTTTACATTTAATATAATGCTATCAGCTATTTATGCTACAGATTTATGATGCAGCAAGAAGGTATGTCAAGTTTGTTGAATTAGGCAAAATACCTTATTAATCATATGACTAAAAACAGTAAACAAACATATTTTTTTGCTGCAAGCTTGGGACACCCCATCTATGTCTCCAAAGATTTTTCATGGCAGTATTTTTGAAATAATAATCTTGAAAGGAAGTAATTTGTATCTCTACTTATACAATATTCAGAAACAGGAAGGAAACACTGAAAATTGTCTTCCAACAAAGATAAACTGCCAGGCTAGTGTCAGTCAAAGTTCAGGGCAGCAGTATGCCAGGCTAGCTTCACGGTGGGAGACAGACGACCAGGGACACGTGACTGAATGGAGAAGCAGTATTTCTTTATTCATGATTAAACAGTTCAAAAAACTAATCTAATCTAATCACAATCCAATTCTGGCTTGCCTCTCTCTCCTCCGTCGGAAGAGTCAGGAACTTAGGAAGTATACGTACGTTAGGGGGTGGGGAGAAGGAAGAAGCGCCAACCAGCGAGGACTAAACCAAAATCTCCTGGAGGCAGGGGGAGTGAGACCAAACCAATGTAACAGAATGACCATGTAAATAGACCACACGTCAAACAATGTAACAGAAGGGATCCCAGAAGCAGAACTAGAAGCATACCAACAACTCCCCCTTTTCTTTTTAACTAATTGACCATAGTATCAGGATTGTGGGGTGAACAGAAACCTATATCATACAGGCATTTAAAAAAAAAAAAAAAAAAAAACTGGCACAAACATGGAGGAACAAGTAAGCGAGCAACACGAACCAGTGTGATGTCAAGGGAAGGCCTGAGGGGGGTGTTTCTTGCCTCTGTGGGCTTCTCTTGCCTCTGGGGTGTTTCTTGCCTTGATGGGCATTTCCTGCCTCTGTGGATATTATCTAGCAAGGAGGGGGGTATGCCTATAGAGTCCCAAGGCAACTGGCTGCAGTCAGTCTTTGAGAAACCCAGCAGCATAAAGGAAAGCTGCTATAAAGTTGTGTACCAGTAAGACCAATAGAAGTGCCAGTTCAAAGCAGATGTCCACAGAAGAATTGCTAGGGGGTGAAATGTTGCATAAGGAGGGTCAGCCACTGGAATTTCGCTTTTCTGTAGAGAACGTGACAGCTGCAATTTACTTACTTGTGAAACAAAACTTGTAGTAGGTTAGAAGTTTATCACAATCGATAACTCGATGATTATAATTGGTTTAAGTATCTTTATAAATTTGGAAGGTCTTTGTCATTTCATTTTAAGGCTGCTTAACCAAATTTAAGCACAATAAAATGTGATAAGACAAAGAACCATTGTTAGAGCCTCAGGCATGAGAATCATTAGCATAACCATTGTGCAATGTATCTTATGCCTGGGCTGGTTCTACCTCTAAATGAGAAGGTATTTGAGAGCTTTACATATCAATAACGTCTATTTTACCTTTTGTTACACCCATACAAGATGGAGACACACCCTAGGTGTGTGCAGGATTTTTATACCAAATTTAGTTAAAATATATTGATTTTAACTAATTTTTACCTCAGACTTTAAATGTAAGTTAATTTTACCTTTATGAGAATTATGTTGAGAACTTTTTTCATTTAATTTTACCTGGTAAGAATGTAGCCTTAAAGTTACATTTCTAACCTTAAAGTTAATGTTTACCAAACTTTAAGTACACACATAAACATGCTCTTCAATACACAAGGATAAAAACTTTTGTTACAAAGACATGTCATTTTAAACACAAATTTAGATCTGTACTGTCTTAGTTGTTCAGGGGGTGCATTGTCTGGTGGTGGCCTCTTGCGCAACTTCACCTCCAGGAAGTGCAGGGTGTGATCATTGCACGGATGTCTGCATATTTTAGCTCCTCTGCCTTCAGAGCCGAGCTGGGGATCTCGGCCAGGGGGCCCAGTCCCAGCAGGGAGCCTCCAGGTGGTCCGGGATCTGCCCAGACTTCATATCAGGAGGGCAGGCGGGCCGGCCGTGCAGAAGGGCGGGCCAAGGTGCCTTGGGGCGGGGGCCAGGATGAGCTGCAGCTCTGCCTGCCACATCTCCCGCCCTGCTCCCGGTGGCTGAGCAGCATGGAGGGATCCCACGCCCAATGCCCTGTGCCCCGCAGCGGAGAGCAGGCTTCTACAGGTGGGGCGGCGGGTGGAAACCGGAGTGTGAAGAGCAAAGTGTTCCAGAGACAGAGACTGTCTCATGAAGAAAGGGCAGAGGCCTTTGGAAACCTCTTCATAAGTAGAAGAGCAGCCCATAGTGGATAGGTAGCCAAACGTCTTCACTTATCCGGGGGATGGGCAGGTTAGGTCCCACGTTGTTGCACCATACGTCAGTCAAAGTTCAGGGCGCCAGTATGCCGGGCTAGCTTTGCTGCAGGAGACAGATGACCAGGACACATGGCTGAGCGGAGAAGCAGTATTTCTTTATTTATGAGCAAACGGTTCAAAAAACTAATCTAATCACAACCCACATCTGTCTTGCCTCTCTCTCCTCCGGTGGAAGAGTCAGGAACCAAGGAAGTATACGTACTTTAGGGGGCAGGGAGAAGGAAAAAGCGCCAACCAACGAGGACTAAACCAAAGTCTCTCAGAGGCAGGGGGAGTGAGACCAAACCAATGTAACAGAATGACCATGTAAATAGACCACAACATCAAGCAATGTAACAGAAGGGATCCCAGAAGCATACCAACAGGCTAGTATAGGGGGCTTCCATGGCTTGTACTCTCTGGGTTGGAGAGAACTGGAGCCAGCCTGGGCTGCTACTCATGCAGTGACTTGGAGGGAGATGACTCAGGAACCAAACACATGGCAACGAGGTAATGCAAAAATTTATTGATCAGAGAGCCAAGGCTTTTAAAGGGCAGACCCAGAAGTGGCAAGTCAGAAATGGAAATGTTTAGCAAAGGGGTGTAGAAAGCTAAAAGGGGACTGAGAAGGTAGAAACTTCCTTAGTAACTGTTGTGAGTGTTTTTGTTGTTGTTGTGAGTGTTTTGACTGGTAGGACTAATAATACCCTGCAGGCAGGAAGGGTCTTTAGGGTAGAAAGTAGATCAAAGGAATGGAATGGGTGGGGATCTTTCAGGCAAAACAATGATTATGTAGATAAGACATAGTATCAGGAATGCAGGGTGAAGCAGGGGGAGCTGGCTTAATGTTCTAAGAAATGCCAGGCTCCTGGAGGCAGAAAAATGCAGGGTGCTTTGTGAGGCTCCTCACAATTTCCTGACAATAAACTAACAATTTGGGTGATTCTACTCACCCGAATCACTAATTCCTAGGAGGCTGATAAAAACTTCTATTTTCCTGGTTAGAGTGCTTTACAGTCCCTAAAATAGTACCTTCAGTTTTGTGCTCAGAAGTCTCTTTGTCTTGATCTCTGACCCATTTTCCTTATCTTGGCCTAACTTCTAGGTCATCAGATCTATCAATATTATTCTTTAGACTGCATATTCAAACTAAAAAGAACTCACCTGCTTTATATGTTTATTAGGGCTAATGGAATGTTTTATTTGCTTTTATTTTAGAACTTATTTATTACTAATACACTTAATTCTTTCATTTCACTCAAGTAGTAACTTCATTAAAATACAGAGTCTTGGGCTGGGAAACATGATAAAGGTTAGGCAAAACAATTTTCATGTCTGAGACTCTGAACTCCCAGGTTCAGTCCCCAATAATACCATAAACCAGAGCTGTGTAATGCTCTGGTAAGAAAAGAAGAAAGAAAGAAAGAAAGAAAGAAAGAAAGAAAGAAAGAAAGAAAGAAAGAAAAGTAAATCTTTCTCTCCTTCTCTCTCTCCATCTATTTCTTGCAAATAATAATCAGAATCAACTTTTTTTTTTTTGATATTTTGTTATAGAAAAAGCACATAAAGGAAGGATTTAAAAGAAGATGGTCCAGTTTAGGCAATCTTCCCTTGGAGAATTCTTTGTGAGGTCTTTGTACTTGAAGTTAATACTGCTGACTTCTTACCCAGTCTTATAAATTGCTAAGTGGAAAGTGGGTATGGAACCTGGGTCCTTATACACTGTGGTATGTGCTCTTAACAGAGATGTCCCCATCCTGCTCCTTGTTTACAAAATTGTCTAAATATTTTAGTTTATACTTTCTCTATGCATTTCAGAGATTGTGATATTGCTGTTACTGTATTTGTTGTACCAGGGCCTTGTGCATGGGTAATCTCACAGAAGGCATCAAAGGACAATGCATTTTGTGGAGTACTGCTAAGGTGTCTCTCATTCTCTGTCTATTGCTCTTTGTGTCAAAAATAATGTGCTGATACTTTCTTCATTATTTTAATTTGACACAGAGAGCGATAGAGAATGAGAGACACCTTAGCAGTACTCCACAAAATGCATTGTCTTTTTTGGTGTTTAATTTTTTCTAATTTGTTATTAGTATTTATTTATTTATTTATTTATTTATTTATTCCCTTGTGTTGCCCTTGTTGTTTTACTGTTGTAGTTATTATTGTGGTTGTTACTGATGTCGTTGTTGTTGGGCAGGACAGAGAGAAATGGAGAGAGGATGGGAAGACGGGGAGGGGGGAGATAGACACCTGCAGACCTGCTTTAACGTCTGTGAAGCGACTCCCCTGCAGGTGGGGAGCCAGGGGCTCGAACTGGGATCCTTACACCGGGCCTTGCGCTTTGCACCACCTGCAATTAACTCATTGCACTACCACCCAACTCCCCCTTTGATGCCTTCTATGATACACCCATGTGATGTTAGCAGAAGACCAATTGTTTTTATTTATAGTAAGGTGTACACACTACTGAATAAGTGACCTCCCTGTTCCTGTCATGATATTTAAAAATAAGATTCTACCAAATAGAGATATTTCTCTAGAAATCAACTCTTAAATACTCTGACTTGATTAGAAAGTGTCCAAGGAGGTAGTCGGTAATGAAAGGCTACCCATTGTTCATAGATCATAGGATATGCTACAATTTTACATGTGGAACCTCCACCAAGCCCAAGTTAGTTACATGGTCACTCTATACTTTGATGGTTTTTACCTGCTCATTCAGGTAAAGAAGCTCAAGAAAATCAAAGAATCATGGGTAATTCTTGTCTGTGAAATTTTCACTAGTGACTGACTCATACATTTCCTCAAGTGGAATGCACATTTCATTGTATTCAGCCCATTCTCCCATGTCTGATTCCTTTCTTTTTACTTATGCTTGGTTTTCCCACATGTTGGATTTTAACTGCTCTGAGCTGTATATATATGTGTGTATATATATATACACATATATATATACACACACATATACATTCAGAGGAAGAGGGAGAAACACTATGGTATCAGAACTTTCCATGTTGTCATTTGGCATTGGGGCATGCACTGTACCATACCTTGTAAGCTATCTCTCTCTAAACAGTTTTGTTTTTAAAATGGAAATATTAATAAGACCTTAGGATAGAGGGGTGCATTTCCACACAATTCCTACCACCGGAACTCCATATCCCATCCCCTCCGTCTGAAGCCTTCCTATTCTTTACTCCTCTGGGAGTATGCACCCAGGATCATTATGGCATGTACAGGGTAGAAGGTCTGGCTTCTGTAATTGCTTCTCCACTGAATGTGGGCATTGACAGGTCGATCCATACTCTCAGCCTGTCTCTCTCTTTCCCTAGTAGAAGTTTTTTTTTTTTCCCTCCTCCAGTGTTATCACTGGGGCTCAGTGCTAATACTATGAATCCACTGTTCTTGGTGGCCATTTTTTCCATTTTATTTTATAGGACAGAGAGAAATGGAGAGGAGAGGGGGAGATAGAGAGGAAGACAGATACCTGCAGACCTGCTTTACTGCTTTGCCGCTTGTGAAGCTACCCCTCTGCACATGGGGATTCAGGGGTTTAAACCCAGATTCTTGTGTGAGTTCTTGCACTCAGTACTATGTGTGCTTAACTGGTCCACCACTGCCCACTATCCATATATTTCTCTATCCTTGGTCTGCTTTGTATGTGCTTTCTTCTTTATCTCTTTCCTTTCAATCTGTAGACTAGGTAATATGCCTTGACTTCAACTTGCTTGATTCCTAAAGAGTGAAATTTGGCAAGACTATCATTTTTCAGTCAGTGCCATCCCATATTGTACCCCACTGCAGATTTGAATCTACTTTGACATAATTTAGTGTTGTACTTTTAAGGCAAAGTTAAGGTTTGTATGGTAATACTTATCATTGAGAACATGCATTGCAAGACCTGGGAAACAGCTTAACTGGTAGAACATTGAACATGCTGTAAGTTCCTGGCTTTATCCATGGTTCCACATATATGCAAGTGGTGCTCTGGAATCTCTTTCTCTCTTCTTCTTCTTCTCTGACATCCTCTGCTCCTCCTCTTTCATCTTCTCCTCCTCCTTCTTCCTCTCTCTGCTTTATGTTAAACTCTCACTCACATGTAATAAAGCTTAAGATATTAAAAAGAACATACCTTGTATGACAAACACGATTATATATTGTAAATATTCCATATAGATATACTATTTTATCTATAAAATATATATGAGCTTATTATATATTACATTTTTCTAATACCTATGCTTTAACTAATTGGTATATTTAATCTTATAACAACATTATACAACCAGCACTTACTATTATTATCATTTTACAAATGAGTTCATCAAAGTACAGAGATATGAAATAACTTGCCCAAGGTCATAGAGATTATAATATAAAGCTCTAGTTCATATCAGGTGGACTGTGTGTAAACTCCACGTGCTTATTCAATGTTTACTAATTTTGCAGATTCTCCTTTGGGTCATTATTAGCTTCAAAATGAGGCAAGATTGTTCCCTAACAGAGATAAGAATGGATAAAATGAATAAAGGGACGAAAAAGCTGCATTTTGTCATGAAGTTAAAATTACTCATAAAGGATATAGATATTTTCTTTGACTAAGAGGACAAAATGTAAAGTACGATGTTTATTGGAAGTTGCGGGACTGAGAAATGAATAATGTTGCAAGGGTTCCCAGTACATCCTTTAAAACATCTCTGAGATAGTTGTAATGGGCAGAGCTTGAGGTCACTTTGAAAGTAGCTGGAGATTCTGAAAAAAAAATCAGACTATGATCAGGAGGTTCAATGAAGAGATACATTCTCCTCTGGCAGAATTAATTCCCAGACTTTAGCAGGAAGAAGCATGATGAGGTCAGTTAAGTTGTTTGAGTAAGCACTTAAAGGGTTGTCTCATTTTACTGGAAGCTTAACACTGCTGCTCTGTGCAAGCCCTTGAGCTCTGTAGGCAAAAATCAAATCAGCCACTTCTGGCAGCAGCAATAACAAGAGATGCTGAAGGTATAATTCAGTAAGTGCACAATGTGTTTGCAATTGGAAATTTAATGTAATTAACAAAAATAAAATAAATTAGTCAGAAATCCCAAAATACTTTATGACTTCTATTTCCTAACTCTTCCACCTTACAGTATATCTTTTCTATATGTAAGGTGAAGGTGAGTTTAGTTATACTTTTGTGAGAGACTAAGTGTTCAGTTATACCTTTGTTTTGAATAAAGGTCATTTTAAGGTATGGGGAACTTACCTAGATATTTATTTAAATTGTGAACCTTTTGAAATATATATATATATATATATATATATATATATATATATATGTAGTCCTATTACATTGTTGTTCAGTAGCCAGCTAAAAAACTGACTTCAACTAAAATTCAGTCATATACTAGACTATGCCCTCTATCCACTCTTTATAGTTCCATATATTTCAAACCACCCAGGTTCATTTATGTACATTTGACTTGATTGGTTTGTAGACTACATTCCTCTCTAAAACTTACATTTGATTTCATTTGTGATAATCTGCTCCATGACTATCAGAGTTCCATATACAACTTAAAAATTGATATTTCTAATTGCAATACTAAGTATTCACTTGTCTTACTGACTTCTTCAGTTGAATTTTTGATACTTCATATTTATCAGATCTAAAAAGGAATTCAATTTCACTTTTTACTACATCATAAAACATTATTCTTTTCAGGATATTGCATAATGAATGTGAAAATTAGCATTTTATAAATTTGTAAAATGGAAGTTAAGACTGAAACTTAGTGCTCATCTTTTCTTTTGTCACAGCATATAAGAAATAAGTCAATCATATTGGTGGATATTTTTAATCAAGTAAAATAAAGGCCAGCAAGATAGTTCACTTGGATAGTACTGCTGCTTTGTTAGCATGTAACATAGGTTTGAACCCAGTGCTCACCATAGTGGAAGATGCTTTAGTGCTGTACCTTTTGTACCTTTTCTTTTCTCCTGTCTTTCTCCTTGAAAGTCGGTCAGGAGAAATTAAAAGTCAGTGACAAAAAAGAAAAAGAAAAAAAATATGTATGTATTTTAATGAGGGAGAACCAAAACATAATTTCAGGTTTTTTTTAAATTTTTTATTTAAGAAAGGATAAATGAACAAAAACATAAGGTAGGAGGGGTACAACTCCACACAATTCCCACCACCCAATCTCCCATGATAGCTTTCCCATTCTCTAGCCCTCTGGGAGCATGGACCCAGGGTCGTTGAGGGTTGCAGAAGGTAGAAGGTCTGGCTTCTGTAATTGCTTACCTGCTGAACATGGGCGTTGACTGGTCGGTCCATACTCCCAGTCTGCCTCTCTCTTTCCCTAGTAAGGTGTGTCTCTGGGGAAGCTGAGCTCCAGGACACATTGGTGGGGTCTTCAATCCAGGGAAGCCTGGCTAGAATCCTGGTGGCATCTGGAACAATTTGATCAGGTCCTGCTTTTAGTTTCCCTTTCAGATCTTCTTTCTCAACTTCTGTTGATGAGTGGGATCATGTCATACTCTTCTTTATCTTTATGACTTAGCTCACTTAACATAATTCCTTCTAGCTCTGTCCAAGATGGGTCAGAGAAGGTGGTTCATTGTTTTTGATAGCTGCATAGTATTCCATTGTGTATATATACCACAGCTTACTCGCCACTCATCTGTTGTTGGGCACCTGGGTTGCTTCCAGGTTTTAGCTATTATGAATTGTGCTGCTATGAACATAGGAGTACATACCTCTTTTTGGTTGGGTGTTATGGAGTCCTTGGGGTATAACCCCAGGAGAGGAATTACTGGATCATATGGAAGGTCCAGGTCTAGCCTTGTGAGAGTTTTCCAGACTGCTCTCCACAGAGGCTGGACCAATTTACATACCCACCAGCAATGTAAAAGGGTTGCTCTGTCCCCACATCCTCTCCAGCATTTGTTGCTGCTGTCCTTTTTGATGTATGCCATTCTTACAGGAGTGAGGTGGTATCTTAGTGTTGTCTTAATTTGCATTTCTCTGACAATCAGTGACCTAGAGCAGTTTTTCATATGTTTGTTAGCCTTTTGGATCTCCTCTGAGGTGAATGTTTTGTTCATATCCTCTGCCCATTTTTGGATGGGGTCATTTGCTTTTTTGGTGCTAAGTTTGCTGAGCTCTTTATATATTTTGGTGATTAGTTTCTTGTCTGATGTCTGGCATGTGAAGATCTTCTCCCATTCTGTGAGGGGTCTCTCTGTTTGTTTAATAGTTTCTTTGGATGTGCAGAAGCTTTTCAATTTGATGTAGTCCCATTGGTTTGTTTCTGCTTTAGTCTCCCTTGCAATTAGGTTTGATTTATAAAAGATGTCCTTGAGGTGTAGGTGGGAAAGTGTTTTAGCAATGTGTTCCTCTAAGTATTTGATTGTTTCTGGTCTGACATCTAGGTCTTTGATCCATTTGGAGTTGATTTTTGTTTCTGGTGAGATAAAGTGGTTCAATTTCATTCTTCTGCATGTTTCAACCCAGTTTTCCCAGCACCATTTATTGAAGAGAGCCTCCTTTTTCCATTTAATCCTTTGGGCCCCCTTATCAAAGATTAGATGCCCATAGGTGTTGGGATTTACTTCTGGGCTTTCAATTCTGTTCCACTGGTCTGTGTGCCTATTTTTGTTCCAGTACCATGCTGTTTTGATGATGATGGCTTTATAATATAGTTTAAGGTCTGGGAGTGTGATGCCTCCATTTCTGTTTCTTTTCCTTAAGATGGTTTTGGCAATTCTAGGTGTTTTCAGGTTCCAGATAAATGATTGTAGTGTCTGTTCTATTCTCTTAAAGAAGCTTGGTGGAACTTTGATGGGTATTGCATTAAATTTGTATATGGCTCTGGAAAGAATATTCATTTTGATGGTATTTATTCTTCCAATCCATGAGCATGGGATATCTTTCCATTTCTTGGTATCAGTTTCTATTTCCTTGAGTAGCGACTCATAGTTTTCAGCATACAAGTCTTTAACTTCTTGGGTCAACGTTACTCCTAGGTATTTGATTGATTTTGCTGAAACAGTAAATGGGAGTGATTTCTGGATGTCTTCTTCTTCAGATTTAGTGTTTGCATAAAGAAATGCCACTGATTTTTGTACATTGATTTTGTAGCCTGATACCTTGCTATATTGCCTAATAACTTCCAGTAATTTTCTACTGGATTCTTTAGGTCTTTCTATGTATACTATCATATCATCTGCAAATAGTGAGAGCTTGACTTCTTCCCTTCCAATCTGTATTCCTTTGATTTCTTTCTCTTGTCTGATTGCTATGGCAAGAACTTCCAATACTATGTTGAAGAGTTACGTTGACAGTGGACAGCCCTGTCTAGTCCCCGATCTGAGGGGGAATGCTTTCAGCTTCTGTCCATTGAGTATGATGTTGGCTGTAGGTTTGCTATATATAGACTCCACTATCTTGAGGAATTTCCCATCTGTTCCCATTTTTTGTAGAGTTTTGAGCATGAATGGGTGTTGGATTTTGTCAAAGGCTTTCTCTGCATCTATTGAGATAATCATGTGGTTTTTGGCTTTGCTTTTATTGATGTGGTGAATGACATTGATTGACTTATGGATGTTGAACCAGCCTTGCATTCCTGGGATGAATCCCACTTGGTCATGATGAACAATCTTTTTGATGTGTTATTGTATCCGGTTGGCCAAGATCTTGTTTAATATTTTGGCATCTATGTTCATCAGAGATATTGGTCTGTAGTTTTCCTTTTTTGTTCTGTCCCTATCAGCTTTTGGTATCAGGGTGATGTTGGCTTCATAAAAGGTGGAAGGGAGTATTCCTGTTTCTTCAATCTTATGGAATAGCTTAAGAAGTATGGGTATTAACTGTTTCCTGAAAGTTTTGTAGAATTCGTTTGTGAAGCCATCTGGTCCAGGACTTTTGTTGTTGGGGAGATTCTTAATAACGGTTTCAAATTCTTTGTCTTTGATTGGTGCATTTAGATTTTATAGTTCTTCTTGGTTCAGTTTTGGAAGTGCATAGGTTTCTAGGAATTGTTCCATTTCTTCCAGATTCTCTAGCTTGGTGGCATATAGTTCTTTATAGAAGTTTCGCAGGATTCTCTGGATTTCTGTGGTGTCACTTGTGATATCTCCTGCATCGTTTACAATTCTATTAATTTGAGTCTTCTCTCTTTTTTGGTTGGTGAGTCTGGCTAGGGGTTTGTCAATTTTGTTTAATCTTTCAAAGAACCAACATTTGGCTTCATTGATCTTTTGTATGGTTCTTTTATTTTTGATGTTGTTTATTTCTGCTCTAACTTTAGTGATTTCTGTCCTTCTGGTTGCTTTAGGGTTCCTTTGTTCCTCTTCCTCTAAGTCCTTGACGTGTGTAATAAGGTCGTTCATTTGAGCTTCTTCTTGGTGTTTAATATGTGATTGTATGGCTATAAGTTTCCCTCTCAGTACTGCTTTAGCTGTGTCCCAAATATTTTGATAGCTTGTGTCTTCATTTTCATTAGTTTCCAGGATCATTTGAATTTCCTGTTTGAGTGAGTCTCTGACCCAGTGGTTCTTAAGGAGCATGTTTAGTTTCCAAATTCTGTGTCTTTTAATTATTTTCCGTTTGTTGTAAAATGTTAGTTTTACTCCACTGTGGTCTGAGAAGATACTTGGGATGATTTCAATGCTCTTGAATTTATTGATGCTGTCTTTGTGGCCTAACATGTGGTCTATCCTTGAGTATGTGTTATGTGGATTTGAAAGGAAGGTGTATTCCAGTTTTTGGGGGTGGAGGAGTCTGAAAATGTCTAAAATGTCTAGTGTGTCGATCTCTTCATTCAGTTCTCTTGTATCTTTATTGGTTCTCTGCTTTGTTGATCTGTCTAAGTGTGAGAGTGGGGTATTGAAGTCTCCCACTATCATTGTATTACTATTGATGTATTTTTGAAATTCTTTCAGTAGATGCTTAATGTATTTAGATGGTCCCTCGTTGGGTGCATAGATGTTAATAATTGTTAAGTCTTCTTGGCTGATTGATCCTCTAATCATTATGTAATGTCCTTGCCTATCTTTTATTACTTTATTTAATTTAAAATCTATTGTGTCTGAGATGAGAATGGCTGTTCCTGCCCTTTTTTGTGGTCCATTAGCCTGTATGATAGTTTTCCATCCTTTCACTTTAAGTCTGTGTTTATCTTGTTGTGACAGATGGGATTTTTGCAAACAGCATATGGTTGGATTATGTTTTCTGATCCATCCCCCCACCCTGTGCCTTTTGATGGGTGATTTTAAGCCATTGACATTTATTGATATTATGGATTATTGTATTGTAGTGCCATTGTTCTAAAAAAAAATTGTTTGCTCTGATATATTGCAAGTATTATAGTGATGTTCTTGTTTATAAGAGGTCTTTTAGTACCTCTTTCAGGGCCGGCTTGGTGATGGTTGCCTCCTTTAACTGTTGTTTATCTAAGAAGGTTTTGATCCCTCCATCTAGTTTGAATGAAAGTCTAACAGGATATATTATCCTTGGTTGAAACCCTTTTTCATTCAGGGCTCGATAGATATCTTGCCACTCCCTTCTGGCTCTTAGAATTTGAGTGGAGAAATCTGCAGATAATCTTATGGGTTTTCCCTTGTATGTGACTTTTTGTTTCTCTCTTGCAGCCTTTAGGATCCTTTCTTTATCCTTACTTCTTCTCATTGTGACTGTGATGTGTCTTGGTGTCTTCCGGTCTGGGTTGATTCTGATTGGTACTCTCTGGGCATCTTGAACCTTGATATCCTTTCTGTTATTCAGGTCAGGGAAGTTTTCTTGTATTATTTCCTCTAGAATGTTTTCTTCCCCTTCCTCTCTTTCTTCCTCTGGCAGGCCAATTATACGAATGTTACTTCTTTTGAGATCATCCCATATGTCTCTGTTGTTGTTTTCAGTGTCTCTCAATCTCTTTTTAAGCTCTTTCACCTCTTTATTTATTTTCTCTAACTCATCATCTGTCTGACTAATTCTGTTTTCTGCTTCTGTTAGTCTGCTTTCCCTTGCCTCAGCTTCTTTCTTCATTACAGCTATTTCAGCTTTCAGTTCTCTAATTGTCTCAAGATAATCAGTATTTTCCTTGGGGTTCTCAACTGTTGTTTCCCTAATACTGCCATTTGTTTCCTCCAATGTTGTTTTCATGTCTGTGATTAATAAGTTTATTATTGCTTGCATACTCCTCTTACCTATGGTTACTTCTGGCTGATTTTTAGTTTCTTCTGGGCTCTTGTCTTCATTCATTGGAGTAGCAGTTTTATTTGTTTTTGATCTACCCATTTTTTTATGTGTTTCTTTCTTCTTTTTTTTTATGCTCTGTTGTTCCTCAGTTGTTGTGTTTTGAGTACAAGTAACACTGTACTAAATACCTTGATGACAATTGCACTCACCAACCTCCGGAATTACAGTAGCAACTGAAGTAAGTATTGAAGTAGTTTAATCTTTACCAGTTAGCCAAACAATTTCTCCAGTCAGTGAAAAAATAGTAACCAAATCCCAGTGAAGAAAGAGAAAAGAAAGAGAGGATAGCAAGAATAGACAGTTATGCAAATCTACTATCCACCATATATTATAGGGGTAACAAGAGGGGAAAGGGAACTAGAGCAGAGATACACACATAGAGAGTCCACTCTGCGTCAGATTTCTTCCCCAAAGTAATTCACAAATTCAGAAAGGCAAAGAAGAAGGAAGAAGTGTATGACAAGATTAAAAAAAGAGAGAGAGAGAGAGAGAGACAAGAGAGAGAAAAGTGAGAAGATAAGAAAAAGAGTTGTAATTAAAGAGCAGTGCAAGGAACTTCCCAAATGTGTATCAGTGAATTCAAAAAAGCACCCTGTTTGGTGGTGTGGGGTATCCTGCTAGGAGCTGGTCCCCAGGGACTACTTATGGTGGTGGGGAGGGAGGAGGTATGCTTGAAAATTAAAAGGAAGAAAAAAGAATTTTTTTCCCCTACTCTAATTCTTAACCCAAATTAAGTTATAGTCATCTCCTTTTCACCGCCATGACACCTTATTGACTGGCCTGCTAAAGGCAGAAAATCCTGTTGTTTCCAGGGGATGTGTTCGGAGCTCAGCGGCTAGCAGCTTCTCATTCTGCCATCTTCCGGGAAACCCCCCCTCCAGACTTTTTTAAAGGATTTCTCGAAAATGAAAACTAGTTCCAAGTCCTTTGATCCAATGAGAGCTATACTTAAGAAGTCTTTGGATCTGCCCTCAGGGTAGTGGTGGTCCCTGGAGACTCCCAAGAGAAAGCCCCCGAGCTACAGTGCTCCCTCCGGGTCCTCTGCCGGCCACCCAGCAGTGCTCTGCAACCAGCGGAGGAGCCGCCTTCCCGGGTGGAGGACAATGCCCGGCGCACCCGCCTTGTCCAGCGCTGCCTGGGAAGTCTGGAGCAGCCCGCCCGCTAGTCCGTGCCACCTTTACTCTAATTCTTAACCCAAATTAAATTATAGTCACCTCTTTGGTGACTATAATTATTGACTGGCCTGCTAAAGGCAGAAAATCCTACCGTTTCCAGATGTGATCAGAGCACACGCTCATAATTTCAGTATTTTATCGGCAATTCTGGCCATTGAACCTGAGACTTTACACATTCAAGCATTGAAACTACTGACTAGGTCACCTGCCCAGCTGTTTTGAACTCCAGTTTGTTGCCAGCTTTTCTTAATGTTTAAAACAACTCATTTATCCATATTGAATACATTAACTTGTAGGTAATATCACTGTACCAATTTATTCTTATTTGTATTAGATAAATGGAAAATAGTGGAAAAATAAATTAAGTATGGAAAAGAATCACCATTTCACATATGTAAATGACAGGTATTGAATGAAGGAAACAATAAAGACAAGAAAACCTGACTAAGTAGAGTAATAAAATGGAAGTAGTAAATATATAAAGGCTAAATGCAAGTTTATTTAATGAGTAATTTAACATTCATAACTCTATATTCATTTTTAAATTGCAGAACTATGCTTATATAGGCACTTAAATCTGATTTAGTTCCTATTCCTCCATCTAATAATATCACTTCTAGTTGTTTTTTATCTGCTGTGAATATTACCACCATCAATACATAGATATTGACCTTAAAATGTTCCAAATCTAGTTTCAATAGCAATTGTCTTGTTATTGTCTATCTTCATTCCTGTCTTTGTCTTCTTCTTTTTAAAATTTTTATTTATAAAAGACCATGGGATAAGAGGGGTACATTTCCACACAATTCCCACCCCTAGAACTCTGTATCCAATTCCCTCCCTTTATAGCTTCCCTATTCTTTATCCCTCTGGGAGTATGGACCCAGGGTCATTATGGGGTGCTGAAGGTGGAAGGTCTAGCTTCTGTAACTGCTCCTCTGCTGAACATAGATAGGCACTGTCAGGTCAATCCATACTCCTACTCTGTCACTCTTTTCCCCTAGTGTGGCAGGGATCTGGGGAGGCAGGGGTCCAGGTGGGGTTTCTGCCCAGGGAAGTCAGGTTGTCATTAGGGTAGTTTCTGGAGCCTAGTGGCTGAAAAAGAGTTAAGATAGAAAGCAGAACAAATTCCTGACTTATTATGAACCTAAAGGCAAGGATATTGCTGATGAAGATTTAGGGTCCCTGTTTTGGAAAAAAGCTAGTAGGTCTATTTTAGGTATATTCCAAGGGGCATATTTTCCAACTTTGACTTTACTAATTCTTGCCTGATCCTGTCATCTAATATGCAGGTGGGACCCAGGTTACTGTCTGGGAAGATATTGTCATAGTTGGAAAAAGGACTAGAAAGCTGAATCAGGGAAGAGAGTACCTCACAAATATGAGGAAATTTTATAAATGTTGTTAACTGTAAACCCCATCAATTTGATCTGGGGCCCATACTCAGTTTTGGAGCCTATATAACCTCTGCATCCCTGCAGGTCTGAGCTCTAATTCTGTAGTCATGGCTAGGAACATACCAGGCTGCACTAATTTCAGGACCCATCTTCCTTGGGTGATAGGTAGAGTATGTTATCCAACCTGCATTTGGAGAATGGAACATTCCATACCATTGTTGATCCACGTTGAGGGCAAAGTCTTATAGGGGCCCCCAAAGGGGTCTATTATGTTGTTCCTGATAGAAATGACCAGTGGCGGCGGCGAGAGTGATCTATTAGAGATCTAGGCCCATCATGTCTGTGTGGGAATCCCAGGACTCCCTGACTAGGCACCCAAGTGATGGGGTGGCCAGGTAGTGACTAAAGAGTCATCATTAAAGTATGCTAGTAGCTTGCCCTTATTCAGCTTTTATAGTCCTTACTTTGTCTGACAAATTTAGCTTTGGAGTGATTGAGGGACATGTAATAGGAGATAGGTGAGGAGAGTATCTAGGTCTAAGTAGAAAATGTTTCATTAGGTACTTTAAGGTTTTTTTTTTTATTATTTTTTTTTTAGGTCTTTCTACTTGCTTGCTTCATTTATTGACTCACTGTGACTATTGTGCACTTTTGTTTTAAGGTATATGTATTTCCCCTAATTTGTGGATACATATTCATATGCCTTATCTCATGGGCCCTAATCTATATCTAGGTTTTGAAATTTTGTTGAGAAGTGTGCCACTGGAATGGAATTAAGCTAGGAATTGAGCTAGGAAAGGTCTCACCAGAGTAATGAGCTGAAGGGTCATGGCGGGAGTGACAGAGGGGGGAGGGCCACAGACCTTTGGTGGTGCGTATGATGTTAATGAACTTATGGTCCCACAAACCACTATTTAATTAATATGAGAGGGTAAAAATGGATTGAGTGTCTTAAACTTTTTTGACAATAGACCATAGCTCTGAGTATATGTTCCTTCAATATAAGCACTTAAAACTTCAAATTGGTAATCATTGAATTTTAACAATGGGCTCAAATTTTAATGTAGTTCTATTAATGACTTGTTCTTTGAAATATTAACTCTCCTAAAAGCTTAGACCAGGAAGAACAGATGCAACTGGTGGTGCTACTTTATAAGATGCAGCTATATGTAAACAGCATAATAGGACATAAATTATGGTGAGGTTTTGTATGATACAGCAAATGCTAACAAAGGGACTTTCAAAGTTAACCCAACTGCCAAATAATTTGTTGATAGCAATGACTATCTACTGCCTTCTTAAGCACTTAGAAAGCAGGAAACTTCCTTTTCTCTATAAAGCCTATATTTCTCCCAGGTCTGGACCTCCTAGAGTGGGGCTCACTTTCCTGCATGCTTCTCTCAGTTCATGCCAACTGACACTGCATATGCTGATCCCAACCTAAGCAATGTAACAGTACAGCCTCATTGGACTGTGTCTTTGTGTTCTTACTTGCAAAGTAGAAACTTCCACTTGACAACTGAAAGATGAATTTAGAAACCTGATCAGTAAAATTATTCCCTGGGGCAGAGCCTACCCCACTAAGAAAAGATATAAACAGGCTAAAGGTATGGATCGACTTGTCAACACCCATGTCCAGTGGAGAAATGTTATAGAAGCCAGATCTTCCATCTTCTGCACCCCATAAATAAATAAATTAGCTCCATACTCCCAGAGGGATAAAGAACAGGGAACCTTCCCATGGAGGGGATAGGATGCAGAATGATGGTGGTGAGAACTGTATGGAATTATACTCCTTATCTTATCCAAAATCTTGTCAGTCATTATTAAATCATTAATATATATATATATATATATATATATATATATATATATATATATATTCAGCTGGAACTCTTAGTTCTTTTTCTTCTCCAAATAACTATTAATTACTGTTTGTCATATCATGCAACTATTTTATAATTCCGTCTTCATGCCCTCTACTCAGAGCTTTACCAAGAAGTTTTCTAACACTTTGGCAAGATGGCAGGTGGCAGTAGAGAAAGGAGTAACAGAAGGTTACTAGTGGGCTAAATATCTGTCCTGCTGGGGAACATAGCAGGCTACCCTGCAGGGCTACTTTTCTTTCTCCTTTGATGAATGCAGATTGGTATTCTTACCATAGGTTGCTGGTTCAAGATCCTAGGCGGCAGAGTTAAGTGAGCTAATAAAGAATAGATTTTGGACCACCTCTGACTTATCCATTTTATTTATGTGTCTAGAAAATACCTTTAAACTACTTTCAAAAGCTCCTGGTAGGAGGATTGTAACAATGGCCCAATTTCCCTTGATATTTTTTTAAACAAATGTGCTTAGTTGTTAATAGTCCCCCCTCAATAAATCTGTGGAGGTTTAAAGCTCTTAAGAATTTATGTTATACTCTTCTGGAATATTGGCATTATCACAGTTTCCTAGCAGAAGTAACAATTTGTATACCCGAGGGAAAATCTGGAATTTTTCCCAGCTGGTATCTGGGTTACCCTCTCTTATAGTAGTAGCACATAGTAGAGAAATTTCAGATTAGACTTGGTAATTATGTGAGACGCCTACTGATTTTTTGTTATTGCTATTACCACTAATTGTTTCTTGTTATCAACATCAAGCCATAATTGGTGTGCTTCTTCATGCACATATTGTGTTATCATATCTTACTTGAAAGGCGGTAAAGGTAGATATTTTATTGTTTTATATTACTATCATCAGTATCTATGCAGGAAAATATTTCTATGTAGAAAATTAGTTTAGACAATATAAGCAAAGTATTGTGTCATTTGTGCCCATTTTAGATAAAAATATGCATTTCCCTTCTTAGTAAGAAAAATAAATGTTAACTTAAATATCTAACTCTGATTCAAACTCTTAAAATAAGTAAGTTATTACTGACATATATATCAAGCCTTTTAAAAGATACTATTTAAATTTTTCACAAATCAAAATCTAGTTCTTAATCAGTTTTGTTTTATCATTATTTGATTTATTCTTCATTAGTTTTATCATAGTAAACCTCTTAGAAACATTTGTTTTTATTTCTAACTGATTGGTCCACTTGACTGTGTGTGTGTGTGTGTGTGTATCCAGATTTCATCATTTTCTCTCTAATTAAAGCCAAATTTTATGCATGGATTTTGCTCTTAATTTAACCAACTCCATTGTAGCAGGAGTTGTATTGATTGAAAAATTAAAGCTTGCAAGATTTACCAGAATATAATATACACTATTAATAGGACAAATAAGATATTTTAGTAATACACATTTATCATATATATGTGTGTGTGTGTGTGTGTGTGTGTGTGTGTGTGTGTGTGTGATTAATGGCGCTATAAAGCAGTACCATCAAAAATGTAGGTTAAGATTCCTGAGAGAGATTGCAATCAAATTAAAGTGACCTTGAGATAAACTTCAAGATGCCTTTAGTCACTAGTCATTTGATGAAATTTCAAAAAATGGAAGTGAATTGAAACTTCAAAAAAGGATTTGAAATGGAGAAAATGAAGACAGAGTAAAGATCCATTTTATAAAAAGGAGCATGTTACAGATAGAAAACTGTGTTGCTTGTCAGATTTTGAGTGGTAAGTGCACCCGTCAACAACACAGATATAAAGTCAAGCTTCTTTTTTTTGTTTTTTGCAGGAGTTCACTCCTGAATGACATGTGCATAAATACTTTGGGTAGCTAGAGGAAATCGTTGTTATTAACATATATTGTTTTTTGTTTGTTTGTTTGATTGTTTTTACTATTGAAAACATTGACAGAATATATGATATGAACGATTCCATGGTAAAAAGAGATTTTTTTTTTGTGGAAAACATCTACCCCTTTATTACACTGTCAGACTTGATATTTATATCAAACTAAGAGGATATACTAGTTGCATGGGTTTTCAGACCAATTACATTAAGATTTAGAGAGGAAATAGATAAAACAGGAAATTTGAAATGGAACTTAGGCTACTGGGGAAATAAATCATCTGGATGTCCTTAGGTCTTTGATCTCAGGCACTTCATATGCTGAAGTAGTGCTCTGATATCTCTTTCTTTCATAAACTAAATAAATGTGTCTTTATAAATAAGAAGTAGAACTTACATCTATCTGATTCTATCAGTTTCATTTTTTTCATCTCTCTCTCTCTCTACATATATATATATATATATATATATCACTTTATTGGGGTCATGGATTAATTCATTATTATAATACAGTTGTTGACAGATATAATTTCTGTTGGTTTTATTTATTGATTTGCTATTATAATGAGTAAGCACATATCCTCTTATTTAATGACTGAAACAATGATCTTATATTGGTAGGGAATAAATTTAATAAAGATAATCCTTCATGGGCATGTAGAAGGATTTTCTGAGTTTTCTCTATAGACTCACAAGCACACAATAATAACTTTCAGTATAAGCCCTTCAAGCTCTAGATCTTCAACTTTTTCCTTGACCTGAGATTATATTCCTCCCCTGGTACCCATCAAACCTTACTCTAGTATAGTGAATTGTCTCATATTACACCCTCAAAAGCTTTCTTTCTTTTCATATTCTTACACAGTTTATAATAACTCATTGACTTCTTTATGTGTGGCTATGTATAGTGAGGAGGAAAGGTAGTATTGAACCATGCTGGAGGGTAGTTTAGTGGTTTGAAATTTTTTCATTCCTGAAGTCTAAATTTAAAGTATTGAATCTCCAAGAGAGCCATTCCTAGGGGTCAGGGTGGCTAAAGAAGAGAACTGAACTCTTAGAACTGCAACTTAAACAGGGACATTGTTAATGTGCCTTTCAAATACTTAAGTAGGAGGAAAAATAATCATGTGAAATGAGTGGCTGGATAAAGAGGGGGCAGACAAGGAAAAATCTATACTTCAACTTTTAGGAAGGTATTTATGACTTCCGTATAGGTAGTGAACTATTTAACTAGTGTTATAACCAAGAGGGATACTAACTATTAAGGGACCTGGAACCTTGAAACTTAGTGTGATATGAGGAATAGAGGATGAAATGTAGATAGATTTCCTGTGCAATGGTAGCAGTAAATGAATATATCATGCACATGCACAGGACTGCTGGCTTCCCATACTTGTCACATAGTGAGCAGTGAGTAGTCTGAGAGAGAGAGACTAATCAGGACAGCCAGACTCAATATACAAAGAAATAAAGGAAAAAAATAAAATTTGTATTTCTTCTGTTTAATCCCTCCATTTCTAATTATACCCCTCTGTACTCCTTTGTAATTTATAATGGTTATTTTGTAATTACATTGGCAAACCTGAGAAAAATTAAACGTGAGAAAATATATCAAAAACAAGGTTAGGGAAATAATTCAGTACTATAATTGAAATGGTAGAATAAAAGAGCAAAATAAATAGACCATAAATATTAATTTATTATATGGAAGAATAAACTTTTTTAGTTGAAATAGAATATTAATTTGCTCACCAAAAGGATTAATTGAATACATCTGTTTACTATTTTTTGCCATCTCTGAAGCTTCACTGCTACAGCATGACTTTTTCAGGTAGAAAGAGAGAGAGGGAGGAAAAGACATTGTTGTATATGACGTCCAATTAAAATTACTTGTCAAGACAAAAGATAAGAAGTTGAAGCAAGGTACTGACTCTTTTGCCAATAGTGGCAGTCAGGCAGCAGTGCCTTCCTCTCCCCACCCCTCTTCCTGTGCTCTCCCATCTTTTATACCTGATTCAGACTTGTCTCCTCCACCCCTGGGCTGGGCTTCAGAGGTCATAATCTCCCCATTGTCTAAAAAAGGATAGGAAAACAATCTGAGGGTCTTATAAGATAAGCAGGCACAGCAAGAAACTATTATCTGACCTACAGAATACAGAACTACTGACCACAGGTGGTTATAGATAAAAATTTATTTTTTTAAAAAATGTCCTAAATGATTGTTCTATTCATATTTCTTTCAATGTTGTGGGGCCTGGGCTTGAACTTGATTTATGTGACTGGAGAGACAAGCACACTATTCAGGTGCTGGCTCTAATTGACTACATTTAATAATTTTTTTAAAAGGCTGAAAGAAAAATAAATCAAAAACAATCTTATTTACAGTAGCATCAAAAATGTTAGATTTCTAGATTTTTAAAAAATATATCTTATCACTATTTATTAGAGACAGCCATAAACTGAGAGGAGAGGGTATATAAGGAAGGAGAGAGACAAAAAGACACCCCTGTAGCACTGCTTCATCACTTCTGAAGCTTTCCCCCTGAAGGTGGGAACTGGGGGCTTGAACCAGGTCATTGTGCACTGTAACATATGCACTCAACAGGTGTGCCACAACCAGGCCACAGGAGATATACTTTTTAAAGAAGTTGAAATATTTGTGTACTGAGCACTATGAACTGCAAAAGAAAATACAGGACAACACAAGGAAAGAGAAAAACATTCCATGTTCATGAATCAAAAGAATTAGAATCATTAAAATGATCGTCTTACCCTAAGCAATATATATACTTAATAAAATACCTATCAAAATTATAATGAACTTCTTTAAAGTAATAAAACAAATGCTATAATTCATCTGGGGCCACAAGAGAGGCAAACATAGCAAGCAATTTTGAGAATACAGGTATCGTACTCCCTGATTTACAACTAGTGATCAAAGTTATGTGGTACCAAAACAAAACTAAGCACTTAGATTAATGTATTAGAATTGAGAGTTCAGAAATAAGCCCTATGGACAGCTATTCTATAATAAAGGTACCCAGAGCATAGAGAAAGGGAAGTCTTTTCAATAAGTGATGTGGGGACAACTGGGCAGTTGTGTCTTGGAAGAATCAAATAAAGCTAATGCATACCACTGTGCACAGAAGTGTAATCAAAATGGACCAGACTTAGACATCATAGTGGAAACCACAACAAAACTAATACATAGAAGAAAACATAGGCAGAATACTCTGTGATGTCTGCTTCAGACATGTCTTATGAAACTTGCACCTGCTGCCAAGGAAAACAAAAGCAAAATTAAATCAGTAGAATTACAACAAACTGAAACTTCTGAATAGTAAAAGGAACCATCACTCAACCAGAAGGACACCCCATGGAATGACAGAAGATTATTTTCACTCCAGAAATCAGATTAAGTGGTAGTAAGCAAAATACACAAAGACATGACAGAACTCAAACAACCGTGAAAAACAAACCCATTAAAAATGGGACAAAAAACTGAATAAGCACTTTTTTAAAAATATATTCAGCTGAAGGGACTGGGTGATGGGTCACCTGGTGGAGAGCAAAAAAGTACATTACCCAGGTTCAAGACCCACTTCACACCGGCAGGGGGGATATTTCACAAGCAGTGGAGCACTGCTATAGGTGTCTCTTTTTCTGTCCCTCTCCCCACTTCCTACTTCTTGCTGTCTCTCTCTCTCTCTCTATATATATATATATATAATTCTCCTAGGATTAGTGGACTCATTGTGTAGCAGTGATACCTACTGATAAGATTGGTATCAAAAAGTGACCCAAAAAAGATATTCAAATGGCCAACAGACGCAAGAAGTTCTCAAAATCACCGATAATAAAAATAAATAAAAATCAAGACAATTGGATAGTGCTTCAACTCTGTGAGAATGAACTACATCTAAAAAGACAGAAGCAAGTTTTGGTGTGGATGTGGAGAAAAGGGAAAACTTTTGCACTTCTGCTGTGAATATAAACTGGTTCAGCTTCTGTGGAAAATAGTTTGGAGATTTCTCAAAATGTTAAAGGTGGACCAACCATACAATCTGGCAATTCTTTTCCTAGGCATCTGTCCAAAAAACACAAAAATTCTTACCTAAAGAGGTCTATGCACCCTGTAAGTTCATGATAGCACTGTTTGTAATAGCCAAAATTTGGAAACAGACCAAACATTCAAAAACATACAAGTGGTTTAGGAAGTTGTATGTGTACAATGGAGCACTACACATCTATAAGAAACAACAGATTTCTTTCTGATACAGGATGAATCCAAGCGGAAGGAATCATGTTGAGCAAAATAAGTCAGATGTATAAGGACAATTACTGGTTGGTCTGACTCAGAGATGCTATCTAAGCACCAGACAATGGGATGTGGTCTTTGTAGTAGATATAATGACTCAGAAGCCAGAGGAGAGGATGGGTAAAGAGATGGTTGTGAATCAAAGGCCCCATGGTAGAACAGTATGATGGATTAGTGGATATGTACTGACACCTATGTTGGGGAAATGTAGAGGTGTACCATGGTGACAGCAACAATCCTGTAAGTTAATGTCCCATCAATAAGGTGATATTGAAGCTTTAAAAAATTAAGAGAAGCCAACTAAATGTCAGTATTGCATATGTCTCCCAAGTATGCTCAAGAATTCTTGCACACACTTAAAAATCCTTAAAATTGTAAGCTTTTTTACTCTAGTTTGCCTTGGATAATGTTTTACTGTCTATAAAAATAATAATGAACACTTATCTAGAATATCCTCAAAGTTTTTAAAATTCAGGAATGAAGAAAACATCCCTGATGTAAACAGATTCTTAATAAAGTTAGACTAGTCAATCTAGTTTGAAAATTTACCCTTTTAGAACCAACTGCTAGAAGATATTAAAGTTATGCTTATATAATATAGAATGGGAAGTGACTCCAAACTTTGAAGCCAATCACATTTCTATTCATAAATGAGTATTACTTTAAAATTCATATATTATAGTAAGTGTCACAACAATAGAAAGCTAGAGTCAATGTAGCTACATCTTATAGGATATACATACATGTGTATATTGGGGAGTCAATCACAATGTTTCCCCATATGTGTAGTCAATGCCAATTGGTAATTGGGTAAGTAATGGTTGTGTGACCCAATTCTGTTCAATGAAATGTGGTGGTAATTTTATTTTATTATTATTATTATTTTGGTAATTTTATTTTATTATTATTATTATTATTTACAAAATGGAAGCACTGACAAAAAAATAGGATAAGAGAGGTACAACTCCACATAATTCCCACCACTAGAACTCTGTATTCCATCCCCTCCCCTGGTAATTTTCCTGTTCTTTAATCCTCTTTAAATATGGACCCAGGATCATTTTGGGGTGCAGAAGATGGAAGGTCTAGCTTCTGTAATTGCTTCCCCATTGAACGTGGGCATTGCCAGGTAGATCCATACTCCCAGCCTGTCTCTTTCCCTAGTGGGGAAGAGCTCTGGGGAAATGGGGCACCAGGACCCATTGTGGGCTCCTCTGCCTATGGAAGTCCAGTTGGCATCATGATAGCGTCTGGACTTTAGTGGCTAAAAAAAATAGTTAATATATAAAGCCAAACAAATTGTTGACTAATCATGAACCTAAGGGCAAGAATATTGCAGATGAAGATTTGGGGTCTCCGTTTTGGAAAAAGCTAGTAGGTCTATTTTAGGTATATTCCAAGAGGCCTATGACTTTACTAGTTGTTTTTTTTTTTTTTTTTTTTTCTGAGCCTGACATCTGATATGCAGGTGGACTCAAGTATTGTCTGGGTAGACGATGTCATGTCTGGATAAAGGGTTAGAAAGCTGGATCAGGGGGTCGGGCGGTGGCGCAGTGGGTTAAGCGCATGTGGCGCAAAGCGCAGGGACCGGCGTAAGGATCCCGGTTCGAGCCCCCGGCTCCCCACCTGCAGGGGAGTCGCTTCACAGGCGGTGAAGCAGGTCTGCAGGTGTCTATCTTTCTCCCCTTCTCTGTCTTCCCCTCCTCTCTCCATTTCTCTCTGTCCTATCCAACAACGAATTGCATCAACAAGGGCAATAATAACCACAATGAAGCTACAACAAGGGCAACAAAAGGGGGAAAAAAAAATGGCCTCCAGGAGCGGTGGATTCATGGTGCAGGCACCGAGCCTTTAAAAAAATAAAATAAAAAATAAATAAATAAATAAATAAATAAAAACACATGGTGCAAAGCACAAGAATCGGTTTAAGGGTCCTGGTTCAAGCCCCCAGCTCCCTCCCTGTAGGAGAGGGGGGGTCGCTTCGCAAGGGGTGAAGCAGGTCTGCAGATATCTTTCTGTCCTCCTCTCTATCTTCCCCTCCTCTCTCCATTTAAAAAAAAAAAAAAAGAAAGCTGGATCAGGGAAAAGAGTATCTCCCAAATATGGGGAAAATTTTTTAATATTGTTGACTGTAAATCCCACCGATTTGATCTGGGGCCCTTATTCAGCATAGGAACCTATGTAACCTCTACATCCTTGTAGGTCTGGGCTCACATTCTGTGGTCATGAGTAGGAACATTCCAAGTTGCATCAATGTCATCTTCTAAAGAAGGTAACTCCTCTCCAAAGAAAGTACCATTAGAAAAGTAGTCTTTTGGGAGTCGGGCTGTAGTGCAGTGGGTTAAGCGCAGGTGGCGCAAAGCACAAGAACCGGCATAAGGATCCTGGTTCGAACCCCGGCTCCCTCCTGCAGGGGAGTCGCTTCACAGGCGGTGAAGCAGGTCTGCAGGTGTCTATCTTTCTTTCCTCCTCTCTGTCTTCCCCTCCTCTCTCCATTTCTCTCTGTCCTATCCAACAACGACAACAACAATAAAAAAACAACAAGGGCAACAAAAGGGAATAAATAAATAAAATAAAAAATAAAAATTTAAAAAAAAAAAAAAAAGAAAAGTAGTCTTTTTTTTTGGGGGGGGGGGACTGGATGGCAGCACACTTGGTTGAGCACACCTGTTATAATATGGAAGAACCCAGGTTTCAGTCCCCCAGTTCCCACATGCAAAGGGAAAGCTTTCTGAGTGATGAAGCAGTGTAGGAATTGTTTCTCTGAGCCTCTCTCCTTCTCTATTACACCCTTCTCTCTCAATTTCTGGCTGTGTCTATCCAATTAATAAATAAAGATACTGAGAAAAAATAAGTAGTTTATTTTCATCCTCTAGAAATTGATTTCAGCTATTACAGCTACCATATTAAGTGACAGAAATAAAATAAGTTTCAAGAATAACAAAATGGTGGGTTAAAAGGATCAAACAGTATCATAGGTAATAACATTGAGTTATTTTATCAACTCTAAAATTCACCTTAACTTTGTTTCGTGTCATATAGAAAAATATACACAAATACAAAATTGAGAATTATTTGTGACATAACACACTCAAAATAAAATATAAACTTAATTATAATTGCTTGCTAAAGTGTGATGAAACAACCTAGAGAATTCTGAAATTATTTATCAAAAGGAAATATATATAAGACACAAGTTTAAGTTATTCATTCTTAGGACATTCCAACAAAAAACTGTAAATAGTGTTTTAAATGGGTAGTGAGATAACTAATGTGGTTTACATAATAAAGTATTTTTAAACATGATTAGTGTAAAAAAATAAATTCCACCTTCTACAACCCACAATGACCCTGGGTCCATGCTCCCAGAGGGATAGAGAATGGGAAAGCTATCAGGGAATGGGGTGGGATATGGAGATTGGTGGGAATTGTGTGGAGTTGTACCCCTCCTACCCTATGGTTTTGTTAATTAATCCTTTCTTAAATAAAAAATAAATAAATAAAAATAAAAATAAATAAAATAAATAAATATCTTCCACAAAAATAGAAAGCAAGAAAGTTTAAACTCAAAATAATATAGAAGCTAGTGAAAACACTATAGATTTATTTGCATTATTAAATAGTGCTCATTGTCATTTTAAGTTAAAGTCTAACTATAAAGTCTATAAGAAACAAAAATGGGGGTCGGGTGGTAGCGCAGCAGTTTAAGCGCAGCAGGTTAAGTGCACGTGGCATAAGGCACAAGGACTGCATAAGGATCCCAGTTCAAGCCCGTGCCTCTCTACCTGCAGTGGAGTCACTTCACAGGCGGTGAAGCAGGTCTGCAGGTGTCTGTCTTTCTCTCCTCTTATCTGTCTTCCCCTCTTCTCTCCATTTCTCTCTGTCCTATCCAACAACAAAAGACATCAACAATAACAATAATAACCACAACAAGGCTACAACAACAAGGGCAACAAAAGGGGATGTGGCTTCCAGGAGCAGTGGATTCATAGTGCAGGCACTGAGTAATCCTGGAGGCAAAAGAAAAAAAAAAAAAAAAGAAACAAACAAACAAAAATAATGGAAGGTGACAGAGATTTCATTAAAAGAAAGTGTGTGATAATTGTTAACTTGTTCTGTAATCATTTACTCTGGTGACACTGTAGGTGCATTCAGTCTGGTGGCATGCATTATTTCACATGCCATCTTTCTCATATATAGCTGTTAATTTATTTAATAGTTTTACCCTCAAGAGTAATTCTGATCAGGAGAAGTTGGAAAACTTTGTCTGGTTATATACTTCATATAAGAGAAGTTTCTTTATTGCAATTAAAGCAATGATTAGACTTTTAATTTTCTTACAAGTGTTCATCTAATTGTGTCTCCTCCTACTAAGACTTGGAAGTAGAGATAACTAAAAGAAAGGAACACTTAATCTGCTAGAAAGAAAAGCAGTGAAAATCCTCGGAATAGTTCTGGTTATTAATAAAATTATCATATGCTTCTCACAAGTCTTTAAACACTCTAAATATGACATTGAAAAAGCGAATTTTTCCTTTTTTGCTATGAGCATCAATTCTCAAGATTCATGAGCTTTGATTCCCTATTTTTAGGTCATATCTGGTAGATGACAGTATTTTTTTTTCCTGGGTTTGGATCATGTGTTCTTGAAGCCACATTTACTAGAAGAGAAAACTTACAATTTGAGTTGTGGATTGGAAATACAAAAGAACTAGAGATAAGGGAAGCACTTACAGATGCTGTAAAACAGCTAAGGTGTAGTTTCACAGGGCTAAATTTAAACTAACGAAGAATACATGGTATTTTCCTTGTTGAAAATGTTTTGCTTTAAAAATGAGGTTTTAATACCAAGAATAGTTCATATGTGGGAGCTAAGTGAAGAACTAATAGAGTAAAAAAGGGTGGAAAGACTGAAGCTTGTAATATGTGTCAAGATAAATTCCAACAAAAATCTGGGACTTGGGGAGCTGTAGATTAGAATAGACTATGAATATTTTTAATTTTCAAAATTCAAAATGCCAACTTTTTTATACATGAATTTAATATTAAAGGATATGACCAAAGGAAAATGCAGTTGAAAAAAAACTAAGAAATTCAGACAAAAATAAACTCTCAAATCAGTTGTACATGTATATACATATGTTCTATTAGAAAGCACAAAAGATTTTATTTTATTCTTAAGTGAAGCCATTTTAATAAAATAAAATGCTTAAAAATACCGAATGACTAATAAAAATGAAAGTCCATGATTCAAAAAAAGATGTACACTTTTAAGTTATAATGGTATTATTTATAATATTCCAAAGGTAATAACATTGTCCAAAGGTAATAACACTTATCAAAGGATGGTTACAAAATATATGGTTTATTCACAGAATAACAATGCCCAAAGACAATAACACTTATCAAAGGATGATTACAAAATATAGGGTTTATTCATATGTATGAGTCTTAGCAGAAGTACATTCTACTATGTTTAAGCTTAGATGCACCCTGGAAACATTATAGTTAATGAAATATGGACATTGTCAATGGAACGATATAAATTCTCTACTTATATTAAGTACTTAGAGTAGTCAAACTTAGAACCACAGCCAAATGGTAGTAGTGAGAAATGTATGTGGGGGGAGAAAGGAAATTCAGAATTAATTAATTAACTAATTAATTAATTAATTAATGTAATAGGTATATCATTTTAATTTATTATCATTTTTATTGCTACTAGGATTATAGTTGAGGCTCTATGCCAGCATCACACATCCAGTGCTCTTGGTGGCCATTTTTTTCCTTTTTCCTTCCTTCCTTCCTTCCTTCCTTCCTTCCTTCCTTCCTTCCTTCCTCTCTTTCTCTTTCTTTCTTTCTTTCTTTCTTTCTTTCTTTCTTTCTTTCTTTCTATTTTTTTAAATGGAACAGACAGAAATTGAGAGGAGGGGAATATAGAAAGGAAGAAAGAAAGAAAAACAACAGTACTGTTAAGACTTTCTACTGCAGCTGGGGAGCAGAGGCAGGAACCCTGGTCCTTATGCAAGATAACATTTGCCTTTAACCAGGTCATATTAACCAGGTAATACTAGCTCTTAATCATAGCTTGACCCTATAGGTACAGACTTTTACTTACATAAGAAATAGATAAATTTGAAGATGGATGTTTGAATGATTGCACAACAGTGTGGATGTTCTTTATAGATGTTTTTTATCTTTAACCTTAAATTTACCCTGATGGTTTTGTATTAATAGAACTTGTGAAATCTAACATACTTCCACAAAGTCTCTTATAAGTATCCATAACTCCACTATTTATTTATACCGTTCTAATCAAAGAGAATTTTATTTATTCATTTTATTATTTTTAATAATTTATAATGGTATGTACAAGATTGTAAGACTACAATATATAGTTCCATATCACATTTAATACCAAAGTTCTACATCCCCATCATACCACTTCACAAAGATAACCACCAAACCACCACAGTTCTCACAAGTTTTACAGTTTGTTTATTTCTTTTTTTTTTTTTTTGGCAAGTTCATGTAAGTCAAATATCTAGATTGTACATGATTGTACATATGAGTGACACCATATGGCAGTTGTCTTTCAGCTCTTCACTTATTTTATTTAACATAATCGCCTCCAGTTCCTTCTATTTTGTACCAAAGAACACAGTATCATCTGTGGAATATATATCTCATAACTTCTTTAACCAGTCATCTGATGATGGGCATTTAATCTGTTTCCACTCTTGGGATTATATGAATAATGTAGCTGTGAACATAAGGGTGCATTTGAATCTTTTAGTTAGTGTTTGAGTGTCCACTGGATAAATGCCCAAGAATGGTATTGCTGGATCGTAAGGTACTTCCATTTTTATTTGTTTAAGGATTCTCCATACAGTCTTCCACAGGGATGGTCGGTACAAGTTTACATTTCCACCAGCAATGTGGCAGATTTCCCTTTCTCCACAACCTCTCCATACCTGTCATTTCGTGATTTGTTGATTCTCTCATGTGTGCTATCTAAATGTAGTTTGAATTTGCATTTCTTTACAATAAAGCAAGTGGAGCCTTTCTTCATGTGTCTGTGGGTATGTACCTCTTCTTATGTACCTCTTCTTTAGAAAACTTTCTGTTTAATTCTTTGGCCCACTTTTTATTGGGTTATTTTTGCTTCTTGTATACATCGGTACTAATTCTGTGTAGATGTTTCCTATCAATTGCTTATCTGATGTTTGATGTGCAAATATATTCTCCCATTTATTCAGTTGCCTGGTTATCCTTGTGTAATTTGCTTTCTGTGTGTAGAATCTTTTTAGTTTCATGTAATTCCATTCATTTACTCTTGTTTTCATTTGCCTCCAGAGTTATCACTAGGACTTAGTGCCTGCACTACGAATCCACTGCTCCTAGAGGCCATTTTTCCTATTTTTGTTGCCCTTGTTGTTATTGTTATTGCTGTTGGACAGATCAGAGAGAAATCAAGAAGAGGGGAAGACAGAGGGGGAAGAGAAAGATGGACACCTGCATACCTGCTTTCTGGCTTGTGAAGCCACTCCCCTGCAGGTAGGGAGCCAGGGTCTCGAAATGGGATCCTTACACTGGTCATGTGCACTTAATCTGCTGCATTACTGCCGCATGAGTACCCATTCACTGGGGAAACTGATGATCCTTCCTAGCCGATTGAATCCACATGGATCCCAGTCACTTTTAAAGCCAGCAACAAGCAGCTCCTGACAGCTTTCAACCTGACGCTGTTGACTGGCTACGGAAGAAGGGCAAACGCTAGAAGAAGAACTGCCCAGACCCCAATATTCATCATTCTGGAGGAGCCTGCTATTTCATGGAGAAATGTTTCATTTTACCTAATCTTTTCCTCTCCAAGTGATTAGAATTCACAAATTGTGGTGTTTGTGTCTTCTTTCCAGTGTTGATATTCTCTGCTCCACTTGACTAAGTCTAGTGTGGGGACCCTGAATTTCTGTTTGGATTTTTTTTTCTGTACTTTGTAATTCTTTGATAGAATAATGATCTCTTGAGTTATTGAATCTTAAGTTTAGTTTCTTGAATTAACTTAATAATGAGTTTTCTGAACTTTATCTCTATCATCTTTTCTAGATCTATCTCTATCATCTTTTCTAGATCTGTGCCTGTCTGGTCATTTGGGGATTCTGGCCTTGCTATCTGTGTATTTCTGTTTCAGCACTTAGTGTGACTTTCTTTGTTGTCCCAGCAGGAGATGCTGTGGCTAAGGTGTTGTTTTCCCCCCTGATATGTCTTGGTGGGAGAGGAAATTTTATCCTGAATCATCTGGCTGCATTAGTGGCCTTGATATCAAAGTAGGGTGTCCCGAATGCTGTTCCAGTCTCTGTGGAGTAATAGCATTGGAAACTCAAGAAGTCACAGTTGTAAGTAGGTAAGATTTTAGGTAATTTTTTTCTCTTTAACAGTTTTTTGCTGTTTATTCTCAAACCTGGAAGTGGGGGTGCCTCAGCCACCAGTATCCCAATTTGGTGCTAACCATGCCTGAACACCACTTTTTAGAATTGGATTTTGTTTCCTCACCTTCTTTTCTATACACAAGCTACACGTGTCTGTATTCACCTATGGCTTAAATGCATTTCTTTTTTTTCCTTCCTTTCTTTCTCTCTTTCTTTCACTCGAACCCAGAAGTGGTGCTCCTTAGCTGTCAGTTTTCCATTCTGGCACCAGCCATCACTGAGCGTAGCTTTTTAGTCCTGGGAATCTCTCCTTATCCTTTTTTTTTTTTTTTCCCCCATAAGCCACATATGTCTATACTCATCTGGGGCATGGGACTTTCCAAAGGAATCCTGATCATATTTTGTTGGGCTTTCTGGTGATTTTTATTGTTTTTCCTAGTTGACTAGAGAGAGCAAAGTGATTCTGCTGTTACTCCATAGCCACACCGCTGGAAGTCCTCAAAGAGCATTTTAATACTCTTCCAACTTAACTTATTCTGGCTTGATAAATGCCAAGCAAGCATTTGAAACTATAAATTATGGAACTGTCTTGTTTAATACAGTTACCACCTGGCTACTGAGATATGCAGATACTCCAAACAAAGGAACTCTAAATTTCAGAGTTAGTAAGAAAGATATTTTAATATTTTAAGTATTAGCTATATGTATAAATGTTAATAATTTGGAAATATTAAATTCCATAAAGCAAATTATCTAAATCAAACTTTTATCTGTTTTTCTGACTTTTTAAAATAATTTTTATTTATAAAATGGTAACACGGACAAGACCATAAGATAAGAAGGGTACAATCCCTCACAATTCCCACCAACAGAACTCCATATCTCATCCCCTCCTCTGATAGTTTTCCTGTTATTTATCCTTCTGAGAGTATGAACCCAGGATCATTATGGGGTGCAGAAAGTGAAAGCATCTGGCTTCTGTAATTGCTTTACAGAACTGAACACGGGCGTTGATAGGTCGATCCACATTGCCAACCTGTCTCTCTCTTTCCCTAGTGGGGAAAAGAGACTGGGGAAGAGAGGCTACAGGACACATTGGTTGGGTTGTCTTCCCAGAGAATTCCCTTTGGCACCATGCTAGCATCTGGAACCTAGTGGCTGAAAAAAGCTTAAGATATAAAGCAGACCAAATTGTTGACTGATCATGAACTTAAAAGCAAGGAGATTTGGGGTCTCTGTTTTGGAAAAAGCTAGTAGGTCTATTTTAGGTATATTCCTAGGGGCCCATGACTTTACTAGTTTTTGCCTGAGCCTGACATCTAATGTGTAGGTGGACCCAAGTTATTGTCTGGGGAGATGATGTTATGGCTAGAAAAAGGGCTAGGAAGCTGGATCAGGGAAGAGTATAGCTCCCAAATATAGGAAAAGTGTATAAATATTGTTGCCTGTAAACCTTATCAATTTGATCTAGGGCCCATATTCAGCTTAGGAGCCTATGTAACCTCTGCATCCCTGTAGAGCTCTCATTCTGTGCTCACAAGTGGGAATGTTCCAGGTTGCACTAATATCAGGACCCATCTCCCTCAGGTGATAGATCGAGTATGTTATCCAACCTCTTTTTGGAGGATGGAACAGTTTCTACAGTTGTTGACCCACATTGAGGGCAAAGTCCTATTGGGGACCCTAATGGGGTCCATTATGTTGTTCCTAATGGAGATGACCAGTAGCAGTGAAGAGAATGATCTGTTAGAGGTATAGCCCATCATGTCTGTGTGGGAATCCCAGGACTCCCTGACTAGGGCCCCAGGTGATGGGGTGGCCTGGTAGTGACTAAAGAGTCATCATTAAAGTATGCTAGTTGCTTGCCCTTATTCAGGTTTTGTAGTCCTTACTCTGACAAGGTTAGCTTTAGAGTGATTTTCTGACATTTTTAAATGTGACTTCTACAAAATTTTGTCTTATACCACCAAATTTTATCTTATACCACCAAATTTTGTCTTATACCACCATCTTATTATTATTACCCATTTGTAGCTTTCATTATATTTAAATGATAGAGAATGTGATAATCTCATACTTTGAGGACTTGCTATGGCTCCCCATTTCCCAAAAACATAAGGATCTGTAAGGGCTTGGGAGGTGGTACAGTGGATAAAGTATTAGACTCACAAGTGTCAGATTGTAAGATTGTTTCCCAATATCACATGTACCAGAATGATATCCTGGTTTTTTCTCCTTCTCTCATTAACAAACAAATAACACTTTAAAAGAAAAGGGACCTATAGTACCTATATCTTAGTGTAGTTAAGTCTACTGTTTTATGAATTGCCTCTAGACCTTTTCTAATGAAATGAAATCATAAAATTAGAACCAACATTCTTTACTAATCAACTTATACTTGGGTGATTATAACAGTGGCTGTGTAATTTTTTAAAGACCATTCAGTTTTTTCAATTATAATTTCCACCAACTCTTTATTTGGCAACACACTTATTCTCCAATCTCAGTGTTCTTATATTGTCCTTATTCAAAGGACAATCTCTTTTTTCTATTTATATATTTTTACTTCAACTCTATCACATTTCTTTTGAATTCATGAATATTAGTAGAGTGTCCAATGGTTATTAAACACTTGTGTGATTCTTGACTTATACGTTGAATATTTTCTGCAATGTCCCAGCTTCTTAACCAATCATACTATTTCTTTCTTTATTTCATTCTACTCTCTTTTATGTAGTAAACATTATCATGTGTTGGTACTAGTGTTTTCAGATCAATTTAGGAAATAATACTCTGTTCTAATTTATTTCATTAAAAATTTCACAAAAATTCTATTAATCTAGAAGAAGCATAATATCAGTTTTTAATATATGAGCTAGTTGAAAATAGACACTCTTTTAAAAAATATTTATTGTATTTCCTTTTGTTGCTCTTGTTGTTTTATAGTTGTAGTTTTTATTATTAATGTCATTGTTGTTGGATAGGACAGAGAAAAATGTAGAGAGGAAGGGAAGACAGATGGGGGAGAGAAAGAAAGACACCTGCAGACCTGCTTTACCTACTGTGCAGTGACTCCCCTACAGGTGGGGATCCAGGAGAAAAATAGACACCCTTAAGGCAATTAATGTGATAGGTGGGATATTCAAAAATAATTTCAGTGCTACAATATGAATTGTCAGTTATTTTCAGTGTTAATTTTAACATTATGACTTTATTAGAAATTATCTTTATTTCTCAGATTTTCAAATTGTGGGATATATAGATGAGATGTCATAATACTTTGAACTTACTTTAAATTTACATGAAAGTATGTGTAGGTTGTTTTAATATATAGAAATCTATATCTATATATATATCTATATATATATCTATATATATATATATATATATATATATATATATGACAAAATATCAGCTACTTCCTAAAAAGGACTCTGCTTACCTTTCTTAAGTTGGTTTGGGAAACTGAAGTTGGGACCTCAGAACTTCGGGCATGAAAGTTTTTCTTTCTTTCTTTGTTTTGGTGATAGTTCCCTTTTCTGTGAGGAAGCTATTCAGTTCGATATAATACCATATGTATTTTCACAGCAGCTCAATTTGTAATGTCCCAAACTTAGTAGTAACCTGGATACCCAGTGACAGAAAGTCGTGGTATATGTGCACAATGGAATACTACTCAGCTGTTTAAAATGATGATGTCAGCTCCTTTGCTTTATCTTAGATGGAATTTGATGGAATCCTGTTCAGTGAAATAAGCTAAAAAGAGAAGGACAAAAACTGGATGTTCTCACTTAAAGTTGGATTTTAGTAAACAATGACAGAAAGAAAGGCAAAACACAAAATGAAACTAGAACTGGGTATGGTAAATTGCAACAAAGCAGAGGACCCAGGCAGCAGAAGAAAAGAAAAAGTGCAGAGGTTATTGGAGTCCTGATGAGTGACAGCTGAAAAGGACCCAAGTTGTAGGTTGTGCTTTCAAAGTCTTTGTCACTGGAATATGAGAAATTGTACTAACTTGTTAGAAACTGCATTCTAAGCCAACTGTACTCTAAACACCCAATAAAACGATAAGAATATTTTATATAACCATTATGCTAATATTCCACCCTAATATATTATAACTATTGAAGCTAGTTTAAGACTATACATCTGATAGTGTAAAATTTTTACAAGCAAGGCAAACAAAATAATCCTTTAAAATAGATATTATTCACATTATAATGTGCAGGATGTCAGGATTGTGACCCTGCTCCCATACCTGCAGGCATGGCCGGTGGCAGGGGCACTTCACAAGCAGTGAAACAGATCTGCAGGTGTCTATCTCTCTTTCTGTGTGTCTCTTTTTAAGAATTTATTTATTCATGAGACAAAAAGGAGTAGAGCAAGAAAGACCCAGACATCACCCTGGCGCATGTGCTGCCAGGGATTGAACTTGAACTCAAGACCTCATGGTTGAGAATCCAATGCATTATCCACTGTGCCACCTCCCAACTCACTATAAATTTTTCTCTCTCCTTTTCTAACACTTCCTGCCTCTTAAATTTCTCTACATATGATCAAACAAAAGAAAAATGAAAAAAAGGGAAGAAAAAATTAAAAAGGAGATATGGCTGCCAAGAGACTTGAATTCATACTGCTGGCACCAAGCCTCAACAGTAACCCTGGTGGCAATTAAAAAAAAAAAGATAGTATTTTTAAAAGGGTGCTTTAAAGTATTATAACTTCCTGTCTTAATGCATTAGTTTGAAAGCAGTATTATGAAATGTAGAGCTGTGGTGGCAAGTATAAAAGGATATGTATGGAAAGAATTCTAATACTTTCACTTCCCTTCCTTACTCATTTATATTGTTTCACATATATCAATACAGATTTTAGCCTGTAACTATTTTTCAAGTTTAATTTGAGTTTTTCCTAATGAATATTGTAAACTCACGAGTAACTGTTTTATAATCTTCATCTAATCTTCTGAATGGATGGTTTAAAATGAAAATATCTTCTTGCCATATATCAATATGGTTTTATTTTAGAGTTTTATATAGTCCCTACCCTTCTGCTGGATTTAATCCTTTTCCCTGTTAGGCTTTCAGTGGTTTTATAAGAAACATCTTAAGCGATCAAGGACACCCACTGTTTTCAATCAGAGCTGCTGACTTGGGTGTAACTGGAAAAGCAATAGAGGGGCTGACAAGGCTGAATGCTAATTAGATTTGGGGATTAGAATGACATGAATAAACTAGAGTACTTCATTCTCATATTTAGTGACTGTTAGAACATTTTGCTAAGGGAAGGCAGAAAGAAATGATAGATCTGAAACAAAGCTAAATGACTGTACAACTATCAGTCAGAATGCTGTCAAGGCTTCGTGTCATTTGTATGCAAATCTATTCCTAGAACAGTAATAATAGACCCACCCACCTAGCTGGCTATTTTAAGTAATACAGTACTGAAAACTGTCAGAGTGTACCTTAGACAATTTCAGTTGGTCAAAGTTCCTTTGATCTCTGACATATAATTGTACATTTATTTTTTTTTAACATTTTTAAAAATATATATTTATTTTCCCTTTTGTTGCCATTGTTGGTTTTTTATTTATTACGTAATTGCCTTTAGTAATTTTGATGTGAGACCATGGGAAAGCTCTGAGTTCTAAATGAACTGTAGTCATTAAGTTTAAATAACAAAAGGACAGCATGAACTACATAAAAGAGTTTTTACAAAAATTGAGGTACTAAGATATTTTACAAAGTGCTATAGAGATATAGTAATACTGGGGCCTAGTAGTGGCACCTCTGATTGAGCTCACATGTTATAGTGCAAGGACCCAGTTTCAATCCCTGGTCCCCACCTACAGAGGGTAAGCTTTGCAAGTGTTGAAGAAGGGCTGCAGGTGTCTCTCTGTCTCTCTCTTCCTGCCTATCACCCCCTTCACTCTTGATTTCCAAGTTTAAAGACTCAGAGCACTGAAGATCTTTGAGGGATGGTATTATTTCTTGTTTGGTTGCACCAACAACACTATAAATTTATCTTTCTGAACTGAAAAGCTTCATCTTCCTCTTCTTCTTCATTCTTCCTTACTGCCCCTTCTCCTCTCCTTCCTTCTTCTTCAGTTTATTTGATAGTTGGATTAGAAAGTTTCACATTCCAACCAGACTTCCCTGGGCAGAGGACCCCACCAATGGGTCCTGGAGCCCTGCTTCCCCAGAGCCCTTCCACACTAAGGAAAGAGAGAGATTATGCTGGGCATATGGATCAATCTGTCAACTCCCATGTTCAGTGGGGAGACAATTACAGAAGTCAGACCTTCCACCTTCTGCACCCTATAATGATCCTGGGTCCATACTCCCAGAGGGATAAAGAATAAGAAAGCTATCAGGAGAGGGGATGGGATACAGAGTTCTGGTGGTAGGAACTGTGTGGAATTGTACTCCTCTTATCAGGCCTTGTCAGTGTTTCCATTTTATAAATAACAATTATATATATATGGAGAGAGAGAGAGAGAGAGAGAGAGAGAGAGGTTAACTGGCAGAAAACAAAAAAGAAAAGGAAAAGGAAGTTCCGCATTATTTAGTGTCGTATGCTTTACATTGGTTTGTTCTAGCCCTCCCCCACCAAGAGAATTGGATGAGTCCTATTAATTTCGCGGGCCTGCTTGACCCCGCCCCAAGGAACCCCGGGAGAGGGTTCCTGAGTTCGAGAGTGACAGAGTTCCTGAGTTCCTGAGTTCGAGAGTTTCAGGGTTACAGAGTAAGAGAGAGTTCCACAGTGGAAGAGTTTCAGAGGGTTCCCCAGTACGAGAGTTCCAGAGTTCCTGGGTTCCAGAGTAAGGGAGAGGGTTCCTGAGTTCCTGAGAAAAAGAAAGAGTGCTTGCGCCGCCGCAAAGAGACAGCCGAGTTCTGTTTGGTGATTAGTTTGTCTTAGTTTGTGAATCGTTGTTCCTGAATAAAGAAATACAGCTTCCCTGCCCAGCCGTTGTCTCCGCGTCTCTGTTACCCGCCCGTGAAGCAAGCCAGGCCGGCTAGAGCCTCCGAAAATTTTAACAACAAATGGCGCCCAACGTGGGGCTGACCTGCGCATCTCTCAGATAAGTAAAGACAATTTGGCTACCTATGCACGATGGCCTTCTCTTCTGCTTGTGAAGAGATCTCCAAAGCCTCTGCTCTTTCTTCACAAGACTGTTTTGCTGTTTCTGGAACATTTATCTCTGGACCACTCTGTGGTTTCCACTCACTCGGGCGAACTTGGAACAGCCAGCGGGCGGGAGGCGAGGCGCAGAGCTGCTGCTTCCACCTGGTTAAACAGCCAGCCAGCCGGCTGCGCCCAGACAACCCCCCGCACCGCGCCCGCAGCCCCGCAGCCCCGCAGCCCGCAGGAGGCTGACGCCAGCACGCAGGAGCCCGATGCCACCACGCAGGAGCCCGATACCACCATGCTCGAGCCCGACGCCAACACACAGGAGCCCGATGTCAACATGCAAGAGCCCGATGCCACCATGCAGGAGCCCAATCCCAGCACGCAGGCCAGCCCACAGGAGCCGGCTCTCCACCGCGTGGCGCAGGGCACTGGACGCGTGATCCCTCCACGCTGCTCGGCCACTGCGAGCAGGGCAGCAGACATGGCAGGGCCATGGGGCAGGGCCACGGCGGCCTATCATGGCCGCCACCCCTGGGCACCTAGGCTCACGCCTTCTACAAAGATGGCCTGCCTGCCCTCTTTCTATGAATTCTGGAACCATCCTGGGCCTCCCGGACCCCCGGGCTCCCTGCTGAAACTGGGCACACGAGATCTCCAGCCGCCGGTCCGGTCTGAAGGCAGACAAGCTGGAGTACGCAGAGACTTGTGCAGAGATCGCAACCTGCAATTCCTAGAAGTGGAGCTGCTCGGGAATGGAGCTGCGCGGGAAGCCACCTCCGAATGGTGACCCCCCCCAACCACTAAGACAGTACAGATTTAAATTCATGTTTAAAATGACATGTCTTCGTAACAAAGGTTTCTCTCCTTGTGTATTAATGACCATGTTTATGTGTATGTTAGTATGATCATAGTGAGAAGGAAATTTTAAACGAAATTTTTTAGAGAAGAGAAGATTTGATCAAAAGTATTATATATCCTTCTAGGGTATCTGGAGACATTTGCTGTCATTGAATCACAGAATGTTTAGTCTGGATAAGTACTTAAATGTTGTTTTTTTTCCTTCTTCTTCTGATTTGCTTGTCATTAGGAGAGAAAATGGCATTCCATTTTATGAGAGAGTATTCCATAGACCATTTGTGAATCAACTATGGAAGCAATTTTTTCAAGTACTCCTAGTTACATGTAGAACTGTAGATCTCCTTTTCCCATTAAATCTTTCACAACTTCCCTCGAGGCATGGTAAAGATAAACAGATACATAAAGTCACAGAATTAATACAGTACATTTCCCTGAGTTCTGTTTTGAATGTATGATGTGAGGACATTATTTTCAATCTTTATGTTCTTTTAAATATGTATTCCAGTTAAATAGATACCAAATACTTTTTTTGTAAATGTAAAGAAAGTTAAATCTTTTCAAAGCTAATTAAGAGTGTTGTATTATTAAAAAATGGAGTAGTATGAATATTGCAACTAGAGAATATTTTATTATTGCCAGGATACATGCTTCTTCAGTAACTGTTTTGTGATCCATATGTGAAATTTAAAATAAAAATGTGTCATTTTCTGACCTAGTGTGGTTTTAATATTTTATTAATGTTAAGATTCAAAACTGTAAAAAAAATGCAGTTGCATTTCTTTAAATATTTTGATTAAAACACGGCAAGTGACTATACTTAATTCTATCTCCCAGGAAAGAAAATTTCTATACAAAAATTAAAACTGATAATCTAAATATAACTCTAGTATAAAACATTTAAAGTTATATCTTGATTCATAGTTCAAAAAAGGGAATCTAAAACATCTAGTAAGAATATAAAAAGTAATGAAGAGCATTGAGAATAAGGAAATTAAGCCATGACAAAAAATATTCCCAGAGCTCACTGTAAATCTGACAGCATACAGAATAAGGACTCATTGTGAATTAATATTTTACTATGTTCCAGATACTAGTCCCAGCAGAAAGACAAGATAGATACTACTTTTACTTGCAAGTATAAGGATCTTAACTCAACCCATGGCATCACGTATGCCAGAATAAGACTCTAGTTCTCTCTCTCATGGATAGGATAGGATAGGATAGGATAGGATAGGATAGGATAGGATAGGATAGGATAGGATAGGATAGGATAGGATAGGATAGGATAGGATAGGATAGGAATGTCCTGGAACCCTGTTTCCCTAGAACCCCACCCCACTAGGGAAAAAGAGAGACAGGCTGGTATGGATCTACCTGCCAACACCTATGTTCAGCAGGGAAGCAATTACAGAAGCCAGACCTTCCACATTCTGCACCCCATAATGACCCTGGGTCCATACTCCCAGAGGGATAAAAAAATAGAAAAGCTATCAGGGGAGGGGTGGAGATATGGAGTTCTGGTGGTGGGAATTGTGTGAAGTTGTACTTCTCTTATCCTATGGTTTTTGTCAGTGCTTCCTTTTTATAAATAAAAGTTAAAAAAAAGAATAGAATAGTAAGAATAGAATAGTAGGTTGGTTAAATAGTTTACTTAGATGCTGTGTTGCTTTGCCATGTGAGATACCCAGATTATAATCTAGCCCCCACCACATTTGATAGTGTGTTCTCTCATTCATTCTCTGTTTGTCTGCTTTTCTGACTGTTTTTAAAAGGTTGTTAAACAGTACTCATCAATATAAATATCTGGACATCTAACTGAACAATGGGTTCATAAGCTTGGAAATTTCTTTTCATATTTGTGAAGGAACTACTTGAATAATAATACATGCAATGATCATTTCTTGAAAAACGATTATTTTTAATCTAATGTATCATTATGGGTAATATAATGATTACAGTCTTCAACCTCCATTAACTGAACCACTTTTTAAAAGTTTCTTTTAATTATTATTATCAGTGAGAGTGAGAACAGAAATAGAGAAACCAGAATATTGATAATTCTGACACATAGTAGTTCTGTGTATTGAACCTGGGGCCCCAGGCATACAAATTCTATGTTTTGACAGACTGAGATCACATATTACATGAATTAACTGACTAACTGATTGATTCATTTGTTGATTGTTGCCATAAGGTTTCACCCATGACATTTTCAGATAAATAGGTAAACAGAGAGAGGGGAAAAACACCAGAGCCCTGAAATTTCTTCCAAAGAGGTGGTGGTTGGGCTGATCCTTACCTCAAGTGACATAAAAATAAACAAACAAAAGAAGCAAGAATGATAGAAATAGAGAAAATACACAGACTTTAAACTTAAACACCAGGAAAAATACAAAGCTTCAGCCACAGAGGTTAGAAAATGTCATCAAGGAACAGATAGTCATCAGAATCATCTCATTATTATTCATTTCCATAATTATTCAAGCAAATTAATATTAGGGATGATAGAACTTTAACAGGTGGATATAAAAAAACATTAGAAGAGTAGGAACATGAAATTTAGAGAAATAACCTTTACTACTGCTAGTAATGGTGATTCTGCATCAAATTGAAGTTCTAGAACCCTCTAATTTATCCTCTGAATAAGGGAGACAGTTGTAAACACAGACTAAACGTGAAATGTTTACATACCAATTGCTTAACATAATGGAGAGGCAAAATGAAGGAAAGGGGAGAAAAAGAAAGACAAGAATCACTAGATACTATTTTTAATTCACATGAAACATTTGGAAAACAATACAAAATATGAATCTCTCTTGTCCATATCTGTTAATGATTTCCATGCTTGCTACAGGAGAGGAGCTATCAATTCGAGGAGAGGGTTTAAAACTTTGAAAAACACAATAGTCGGGAGTCAGGCTGTAGCGCAGCGGGTTAAGCGCAGGTGGCACAAAGCACAAGGACCGGCATAAGGATGCCGGTTCGAACCCCGGCTCCCCACCTGCAGGGGAGTCGCTTCACAGGCGGTGAAGCAGGTCTGCAGGTCTATCTTTCTCTCCTCCTCTCTGTATTCCCCTCCTCTCTCCATTTCTCTCTGTCCTATCCAACAACGACAACAATAATAACTACAACAAGGGCAACAAAAGGGAATAAATAAATAAAATAAATATTTTTAAAAAATAAAAATTAAAAAAAATAAAAGAAAAACACAATAGTCTCGAGATGCTATTTTTCACTCAAACTGCCAATGTCTTACAGCAAACTTCTTCTGAATTGAATAATCCTTGTCAGGCACAGTCACCCATGAAAAGCCATCATAATGACTTCCTTGCTTCCTTCATCAACTAGCCTACCCTTTGTAATTCCATAGTACTTATTCAAATCATAAGTCTAGTTTATTCTAAAACTGCCTTCCATCTACTGACCTTTAATATGTCTGGGAAATTATACCAGATTTCCCTTGTCTATTTGCTTTTGCTATCTCTTGGATAGGTTTATAAAATTACTTTGTAAACTTTATTTTATTTTAGTTGATATAAGAGAGAGAAATTGAGAGGGAAGGGGAATAGAGAGGGAGACAGAGAGACAGAGAGATACCTGAAGCACTTGCGAAGCTCTCACCCTGAAGATGAGGACCAGGGATTTGAATGTGGGTCCTTGTAATATGTGCACTCTATCAGCTACACCACTACCCTACTCTCTCTCTCTCTCTCTTTCTATTTTTACCAAATGTCTGCATTTTTTATTTTTATGACATAAAATATCTAGATATTTAAAAACAGCTGAATTATATAACATCTCTCAAAGGTTAACCAAAGGGAAAAAAACAGATTTGCAAAACTTACTTACATATTTTAGTGTTCCTACTGAATTTTTATTTGGTGATTTATAATTTAACTTTAATGTTAAATGCTATGTTGTTTTTTTTTTTGAAAGATGTTTTGGTACTAAATTATCCTTATTTTTATGTGTCTGTCATGACTTCTTGTATATATTTGCTATCATTTACTTTATTTCATTTTTTTACCTCACAGTTATACTCTTGTCATTTACTTTATTTTAGATGTTTTCATGATTAAGATATGATATATTTCAATTTTTGATTCTGAGGAATTTGAGCTCTTAGCTTGATTTCTTATTTAATGTTATAAAGTTCTGATTGAGGAATCTATAAAAAATTTGAGTGCAAAATAAGGAGTATAATAAAAAGAAAGTTTTCTTTCTTTTTTATTTAAGAAAGGAGACATTAACAAAACCATAGAATGAGTCTCTTTTTTTATAATAAATTCTTTCTGTTTTATTTTTTGCTGAATGAATTTTTAGCACCTTCACAATCTCCTTAAATCACTGCCTTTAATCACTTAGTTGTATTTCTTCTTTCAGTGAATAATGTAATCACAAGAAAAACTTACAGGCATCATAAGGACATTGACTTCTCGCCATCAATTCAGTTAGGTGAATTGTTCATGCTTGCATTCTAAAACAAACTTTATATATGATTGCATAATTTCTTTTACCAATTAATGAGCACTTTTTTTTTTATGGTTTCCCTTCTTTCTCTTTCTAATCTCCACTCTCCACTGGATCATTTCATCAGCATGTTGTCTTCTTTTTTCTACCCTTTAAAAAGTGGAATATATTTCCTGAAGTCTGGTGACTGCTCAAATTCTTTGCTTCTAGTGCAGTAACTTCTTTTGTCTATATGTTGTCGCCCACTACTTCAACCTTATGTCCTCTTAACTCATTCTAACCATTTTTTTTTTGTCTCAATCACTAAATTGAAAGAGCTCTTGACAAGGACAAAGCTAACATTCTTTTTTAAATCAAATTTTATTTTATTTTATTTTATTTTATTTTATTTATAAAAAGGAAACACTGGAAGCCTGGTGCAGCGAGTTAAGTGCATGTGGCACAAATCTCAAGGACAGGCATAAGAATCCCTGTTCGAGCCCCCAGCTCCCCACCTACAGGGTAGTCTCTTCACAGGTGGTAAGCAGGTCTGCAGGTCTTTCTCTCTCCCTCTGTCTTCCCCTCCTCTCTCCATTTCTCTCTGTCCTATCCAACAATGACAACATTAACAACAATAATAACTATAACAATAAAAATAATGGCAACAAAAAGAAAATAAATATTTAAAAAAAGGAAACACTGACAAAACTGTAGGATAAGAGGAGTACAACTCCACACAATTCCCACCACCAGAACTCCATATCTCCACCCCTCCCCTGAGCTTTCCCGTTCTAAGAATATGGACCCAGGGTCATTATGGGATGCAGAAGGTGGAAGGTCTGGCATCTGTAATTGCTTCCCTGCTGAACATAAAAATTGACAGGTTGATCCATACTCTCAGCCTGCCTTTCTCTTTCCTTTCCCTAGTGGGGTGGGGCTCTGGGGAAGCGAATCTCCAGGACCCATTGGTGGGGTCTGTCCAGTGAAGTCTGGTCGGCATCATGCTGGCATCTGGAACTTGGTGGCTGAAAAGAGAGTAACTTATAAATCCAAAGATTTTAACATATAAATCCAAAGAAATTGTTGACAAATTATGAACCTAAAGACTGGAATAGTGCAGATGAACAGCTGGGGTGGTCTTCATTTTGTAGATAGCTCATAGGTCTATTTTAGTTATATTCCAAAGGGCCTGTGGCTATACTAGTTTTTTGTTTTTTGTTTTCCCTGAGCATGAAATCTGATATGCACGTGGATCCAAGTTTTTGTTTGGGGAGATGATGTCATGGCTGGAAAAAGGACCAGAAAGCTGGATCAGGGAAGAGAGTAGCTCCCAAATATGGGAAAATTGTATAAATATTGTTGACTGTAAACCCACTGATTTTATGTGATCTGGGGCCCATATTCAGCTTAGGAGCCTATGAGACCTCTGCATACCTCTAGATCTGAGCGTACATTCTGTGGTCATGAGTAGGAACATTTCAAGCTGCCCCAATTTCAAGACCTATCTTCCTCAGGTGGAAGATAGAGTATGTTGTCCAGCCTCCCTTCAGAAGATGAAACATTCTTTGCTGTTGTTGATCCAAATTGAAGGCAATAGACCCCACTAAAGGGGTTCCTGATGGAGATGACCGGTAACAATGGAGAGGGGGATTTATTCAAGGTCTATGCCTATCATGTCTGTTTGGGAATTTTAGGACTTCCTGACTAGGGTCCCAGTTGAAGGGGTGGCCTAATAATGACTAAAGAGTCATGGTTAAAGTATGCCAGTCTCTTGCCCTTATTCAGCTTCTGCAGTCCTTGCTTTGATAAGGATAGCTTTGGAGTGACTGAGGGAAGTATAATAGGACGTAGGTGAATGTGTCTAAGTCTAAGTAGACATTATTGATTTAACAAAGATTGACAAGATTGTGGGATAAGAGAGGAACAATTTCATACAATTCAGTTCCCACCACCAGAGTCCCATATACCCTCCCCTCTGTTGGAAGTTTCCCTAGTCTTTATCCCTCTTTGAGTATAGACCAAAGATGTTTATGGGGCACAGAAGGTGGAAAGTCTGACTTCTGCAATTGCTTCTCCACTGGACATGGGCATTGACATATTGATCCATACCCCCAGCCTATTTCTATCTTACCCTCATAGGATAGGACTCTGAAGAGGGGAGGTTCTGGGACACATTGGTGAGGTCATCTGCCCAGGGAAGTTAGCTTGGTGTCATGGTTTCATCTGAAACTTCGTAGCTCAAAAGCATTAAGATATAAGGCAGAACAATTTGTTTAATAATACAGAACCTCAAGGTAAGAGTATAGAAGATGAGATTTGGGGTCTTCATGTTGGAAGGAGCTAGGAAGTACATTTTAGGTATATTCCAAGGGGCCTATGACTTTACTAGTTTTGCCTCAACCTGGCAGCTAACATTCAGGTGGGTTGAAAGTATTATCTGGGAAGATAGTGTCAGAGTTGGAAATTATTTTCAGTCTTCCCAAACAATATTCTTAGCCTACCTGCAAGTTTGTTGGGGTCTCTGGCGGGGTGACCTCCAGGGGAAAAGTAATGGACCGGTTCTTTCTCACTGGTGACAGGGGGCAACACGACGTAAAGACATCGGGGAGACCTGCATCGTGCTCAGACCTCAAATCTCAGGTCTCAGGTCTCGTTAATTAGCAGGTGGGCAAGGTTTAAGTAGAAAACCAAACAAAGAACATTATTCAAATTTGTCAGAAACTACAGGTTTCTTAAAGGTCGGCTTGCCCCTATGGTAGGGGGCTGGTATGACAAGAATTGATGCAGATACATAAAGGTCAGGATAATTAGTCTCGTGATGCAGGTATTTATTACCCAAAGGCGTTTGAGGGGAGAACAGGGGTTGAACCAGTTAAGGCAAGATAGAGAGAAGATAAGCAAGGTTTGATGCAAATTGAGGACATCAAAGGGTACTGCTAGGAGTGTGTGATAAGGTGTGTTCTCCTCTGTGAACTTTGACTAAGTGAATCTTAAAGTAGATGGCCATGTGGCCTGCAGTTAATGGGGAGAAGTATTGGGGTTTCTGTGGGCCTGAGAGTCAAGAAGGAAAGAACTAAGTCTGAGTTTCTCCCCTTTTGCTCACCTCGGTTGAGAGAGACTAACAAAGAGGGTATCTTCTCAGACCTCCATCCAAGGATGGAGGAGTTCTCCCTAAGCACTATTAAGCTTACACATAGTCCCAACACAAATTAACTGTTGGGCTCAGGCAATAATTAGTAAAGTCATGGGCCCCTTGGAATATACCTAAAATATACTTCCTAGCTCCTTCCAACAGGAAGACCCTTGATGATTCTCATCTGCTATATTCTTTTATTCTTCCTAGCTTTCTCCAAAATGGAGACCCCAAATCTCATCTGCTCTATTTTTACCTGTAGGTTTTATGATTATTAAACAAACCATTCTGCTTTATATCTTTTTTTTTTCCTCCAGGGTTATTGCTGGGCTCGGTGCCTGCACCATGAATCCACCGAATCAGGCCATTTTTTCCCCTTTTGTTGCCCTTGTTGTTGTAGCCTCATTGTGGTTATTATTATTACCATTGTTGATGTTGTTCATTGTTGGATAGGACAGACAGAAATGGAGAGAGGAGGGGAAGACAGAGGGGGGGAGAAAGATAGACACCTGCAGACCTGCTTCACTGCCTGTGAAGCGACTCCCCTACAGGTGGGGAGCCGGGGGCTCGAACCAGAATCCTTAAGCCAGTCCTTGAGCTTTGTGCCACATGTGCTTAGCCCACTGTGCGACTGCCCAACCCCCCTCTGCTTTATATCTTAATGCTTTTCTGCCATCAGGTTGCAGATGCTACCATGACATCAACCTGATTTCCCTGGACAGCTGATCTTACCAATGTGTCCAGAGTCTAGCCCCACTAGGGAAAGACAGAAACAGGCTATGAGTATGGACTTGACAACATTCATCCACCGGAGAAGCAATTATAGAAGTCAGACGTTCCATCTTCTGCACCCCACAAAGATCCTGGGTCCATATTCCTAGAGGGGTAAAGAATAGGAAACTTTCCAATGGAGGGGTGGGATATGGAACTCTGGCAGGGGGAATTGTGTGGAATTGTACCCCTCTTATCCAATGGACTCCTTGGTCATAATTTAATCAATAAAAAAATAGGACTAGAAAGCTGAATCAGGGCAAAGAGAAGCTCAACATTCTTTTTATTAAATCCAAGCATCAGTTTATAATCCTCATTTTACTTGCTATTTTATTTTATTTTTTTATTATTTTTATTTATTGGATAGAGACAGCCAGAAATTGAGAGGGAAAGAGGTGATAGAGAGGGAGAGAGAAATAGGGAGACCTGCAGCCCTTCATCACTTGTGAAGTTTTCCCCCTGCAGGTGGGGACTGGGGAATTGAACCTGAGTCCCTGTGCATTGTAACATGTATACTCAACCAGGTGCGCCACCACCTGGCCCCTTATTTGCTATTTTACAACTCATTATTTCTCCTGCTTTTCCTTCATCAGCTACTCATTCTTGCTCTCATTGCTGAGTCATCCTCTTCTCCTGACAACTGACCTTGAGTGCTACAGGTTTCAGTCATTAATAGCTCCCTTATACTCACTGTCCCATATCATGTCCCATATCAGAGCTCTAAATTTTATTTTTATTTAAATGATTCTCAAATTTACTTCTTTGCAAGCAGTACAAGTCAGAATGCTGCACCATCAACATTTGTTAAGCATTTATCAATACACCTCTTCACTATACCAGTCAATTTACTTACCAGCTATAAGTCTTAATCACAATACTGTTTCGTAGTAATGACAAAACTAGTTCAGACTGTGAAAATTGTGGTGGTTATCTGAGGAAAAAAATGAAGTGAGTTGGGATGGATGGGTAGAGGAATCTTTGGTGTAGTGAAACTTGAACATTAGTGGCAGATTTAATGAGTCTCATTCCTTTGTATAGGTGTGGAACAATATTTCTAAAATTTTATTATATTGCACAGTAATGTTAAATTGATCAAAATTCCTCAAAATTAGGGACTGGAAGATGGTCTACTTGGGAGAGAAATCGCTTTGCCAGGGACAAGTACACTAGTTGAAGACTTTGGTGACCACAAGGAAGCATCACTCAAAGGAAAATTATTATAAGCAGTGAAGAAGTGCTGTGGCATGTCTTCTGTCTTCCAGAATCAAGCAGGCTTTGATCCCCAGTGATAGCCCTATGAAAAAAAAGGAAAATTATATTTTCAATATAAAATAGCTTAAACACAGTATGTATTTTGTTAATGAATTTTCTGCACAAGAAAGTTTGTAGTAAGGAAATTATTTTACATACTTCAGTGACAGTATTGCTAAATCAAATTATCAGACATTTGTCCATTCAAGGAATCACTCTTACAAGAATTTTGTCTGAGGAACTGGAAACACTGCTCCCACCAAAAATTTTAATATAAATAACTGAAGCATGAAAAATATAAAATGCAGAAAAAATTGTGACTTTTTTAAAAGAAGCTAATCAACAGATATCAAAAAAGGGCATTTTCTTTACACTCTCAAATGAACAGCTATTCTGCAGTTCAATATTATTGTAATATATATTGTATATACAATATATACATTGTATATATATTGTAATTATAATAATTATTATAGCTCCTACTCTGTGTATAGAATTGTAAAAAGATTTTATGGCATAATTTTTTAAGCAGCAAAGATCTCAACAGCTTAGCAGCAACCAGAAAGATGTCTTACACTGGAACAATTTACAAGTTTTTTTTTTTTATAGCTCTTCCTAGTGTACTTGTATTCTTAAAATAATATTCCTCAGATGTTTAAAAATCCAGGTGTATAAATTTCAATTAGCATATAAACTGCTACAATGTGACCCTTATCATTTTGAACAATACTTCCATATTTCATTTTCAGTCTCTTTGTACTTTTATTATAATTCTCATAAAAGTAGATGAGAACTCATCCCTAGGTGAATTCTCCACATTTCTTATTCTATAGTGGTGTAGGTGTTTCTTTTCTGCTTCTGACTACAATTTAATTAGAATATCTTTTATATTGCCTGGGAAATTGCATTAATTGCAATATCAATTTCTGGAGCTTCTACAGTTCTAAAATGCTACTGTTTGCCTTTATGAGTTGAAATCACTAATGTTTTTATAATGTCCCTTAAGTAACAGCCATAGATATGCAGGAAAATGTATCAGAAGAAATGTCAGTTAAATCTTGATTTCATTGTGTCTCTTTTTTTTTGTGATCAGAGTAGTAAATAATTCATTCTTAGCTGTATGTAAGAAATGTGTAAAGAGCCTTTTAAAATTGTTCATGCCTTGGATCTACTTTGGGCAGATTCAGTGATTATCACTATACTGAGGCAGACATCATTGTATTATCATGGTGCTCATATTTTCAGAGAAAAAAATTCAGGTTTTCATAGCACTGGAGTAGACACAAAACTTTGTGCCTTAGAGAAAGATAATGTCACTTTCCTAATTTTATTTATTTATTTGTTTTTCTGCTTCACAGGATGTTTTGATTTTTTTAATTTCTTTATTAGGGAGTTAATAGTTTATAGTCAACAGTAAAATACAATAGTTTGTACATGTGTAACATTTCTCAGTTTTCCACATTTCCATTCAGCCCCCACTAGATCCTCCTCTGCCATCATATTCCAGGACCTGAACTTTCCCCCCACCCCAGAGTCATTTACTTTGGTTTTGCTAATTTTAAATCCTATCTAAGTAAAACCATTTTTAATTATAAAATTTATTCTATTATCAAATATTAATTTTATATAACTATTTAAATTGGTTAACTCTTTTTAACTAATAAAACCTACACTTCTTCATATGTACATATATAAATTACTGGGTTAAAAGAAGTTATTATACGATACTATTCTCATTAGACAGAAAATTATTTTGAGATTATGGGTAGACACTCTGTGTCTAGCATAAAAAAATGCTGACCTTTCACTTTTATTTCAATGTTCAGTGTCCTCACTGAAATAGGGACTCTTGACACTATCTGAACAAAAATTATGTCCTCTCTCTCTCTCTCTTTCTCTCTCTCGTGTTTTGCAGAGTCCTTGTGCATTAGCAACTTCATGCTCCCACACCAAATTTTATTCTTTTTATGAGAGAGAGAATGGAAAGAAAGAGATAGAGGATATGGGGATATGGGGAGAGATAGAGAAAGGCAGACAGACGACAGACAGACTATGGCACCAGACTTTCTCCCAATGCATTAGCACTGCCATGTAGTACAGATTCTTAAACTCAGCTGTACACATTTCAAAACATACAGCACACAAGCAGTACCTCAGATCCCAGTTAGTTTTCTTAAAATGTGTCATTTATTAAAATGACAAACACCAGTGCTAGGTAGTGTTGCGCCCACTTGAGCACACATGTTACCATACACAGAGATCTGGCTTCAAGGCTCAATTATCCAGTTGAAGAGGGAAAGTTTCACAACTGGTAAAACACTGCTGCTTTTCTCCATATCTCTTCCTCCCTATCTCTCCATCTTTCTTTCTTTCTCTCTTTCTTTCTCCCTATCTCTCCCTTCCAACTCAGTTTCTCTTCATCGGATAAATGAATAAACAAATAATGACAAATATGTTTGGTAAGTTAGTTCATATTGTGTTAATAGTATATTATGATACATTTTTTCACAGAAATTATGATTACTGTTTGAGCAGTAAAATATTGAAATGACTATTTAAAATATATGTATTTTGAAGCAAAAACAAGTTTTCACAGGAGCTATAAAAAGCATGTATTATTTGCTGATTTTTTTTCTTCAATTCACATTAGTCTCTATTTTTTGTATAATTTCCCTTTATAAAGCAGAAAAAAGACAATGTTAGTTGTTTCAGGCTCTTCACTGTTTAAGACTAACTTTTACCGAGTGAGTGAAGGGGAGGAAGAGAGAGAAAGAGAGAGATACAAAAGTTTCTCACAATGCTGTAGGAGTCAGCTCAAATCTGTCATGGATGTGACAAAGCAATAGCTCTATCCAAGTGAGCTCTTTTGTCAGACTGTTTTGTTACAATTTTTTCATATTCATATTTATATATATATATTAACTTAAGTAGATCTAAAAATAAATTGAATATTTCCATGTAACAAAATATATGAACAATAATCTAAATTAACAAAACTTACAAATTCAAAAAGTAGATTCCTTGGGAATAATGGAAGCCCCTATTATTTCTTTTTCCAGAACAAAGAGAACAGATCTGAGTCGGAGTAGACATTACTTTATATCATTACTTTTAGCTGTATGATTTTAAGTAAGGATTTGATTTCTTTAGTCTGCAATAAGTAAGGAATTTTGATAAATTCTGGGGAAAAACTGAATTTTAAATGAGAAGGTAAGGTAAAGCATAAGACAAATTTTAAAACACCATATCACTTACAAAATTTCATTAATAGTAGTAAATACATGATTACTTATAATTTCTGAACAATTATATTGAGTTTTAGGGAGAATAAATTGCTATGTATTGAGGCTGAACGAGATTTTTGAGAGATCTTTTAAATAAAATCACCATTTTGCTAACTTAGCACTTCATTTGACATTGAAAGGAAACCTGGGAATAAAGAGTATGATGAGTGAAGAAAATGTTCTGAAAAACTGAACTATCTTGGGAATCAGGTAACTGAATACTAAGTTATCAGTAAGAAAAGTATAGAAGATAATTATTGATGTGTAGAATTGCATCATATTTTAATATATGATGTCAGGAAAAGTAGTTTGTGCTTCAATTTAAAGATGACAGGAAATAGTTGAACAATGATGATAATTTGATGTCACATTTAGTATGGAGCAAAGATGCAGGAACTTAAATGATAACAGACAGTTATAATATTTCAAGGTCTATATCACTATTCCAATTTTAAACTAGAAAACTGAAACACAGTGAGGCTAAAACATTCTCAGGGATATTCACCCAAGCATCCTTATAGTCAGAACCCAAACCCAAACCTATCCAACTTTAAATATTTTTTCATTTTTTGTGGGGTTTTTCTGATTAATCTACAAAATTGAGTGTTGAGTTTTTTGGAATATAAAAATAGTAAAACAGGTGCCGGGTGGTGGTGCCCCTGGTTGAGTGCACACATTACAGTGAATAAGGACCCAGGTTCAAGTCCCCAGTCCCCACCTGCAGGAGAAAGCTTCATAAGTGGTAAATCAATGCTGCAATTGTCTCTCTGTCTCTCTCCCTCTCTATAACCACCTTCCCTCCAAATTTCTGGCTGTGTCTATCCAATAAAAAAATATAAAGATAAAAAAAAACCTTTTAAAAAGTAGCAAAATAAAACAAATTTATTCTAGAATAGCATACATCTAAATAGAAATAAAATGAACAGTAAACTGAAAGTCCTTTTTGTTTTAATGTAGTGATTTTAACACACCATTGGCTTGACTCTTCAATTTTAAATCATTGCGAAATGAACTTAATTGTTTAAATTTTATTTCAGAATTATGCTAATTATATTTTCCTCAGAAATTTCAGAAATTCCTGAAAATTCAGAATATTTCTATATGTACAGCTATCTTAATTCACATGGCACTTGGTATTACCTGATTTTTGCCAGTCACTAAAAGATTCATTCAAAGCGAATACTTTAAGGAGCCTCGCTGATATTTATATCTTAGAATAGATGTTAGAACACAACACATATGAGAAAATCTGCTCTACCAGTCTTCCTGTAATTCCCTTCTGTATATTCCAGAATATAAAAAGGTATGCTTCTAAATTCTGCTTATAAGACCTGTTTTGATCATCACATTAGGTTCGCTTGTATTACTTACGATGTGGTCTATTTACTTAATCACTGTTTTACCTGGGTCCTGCCCTGCCTGCAGGTTATTGGTTTAATCTCCACTGGTTAGATGGAAGCTTTCTATATTCTGTTCAAGCTCTTTTTTTGCTCCGCCCCCTCTCCTAGTCATTTCCTTTCCCTTGCCACTTCTGGTGAAGAGATGCATAAAAGGCGATGTATCTGATTAATAAATGAGATACTGCTTCCCAGCTCAGCCATGAGTCCCTGGTAGTCTCTCTACCACCCGTGAAGCTAGCCCAGCCCTACAGTATTTGCTGAGAAAAATAGTTTTGGGGCCAGGTGGTAGTGCACCTGGTTAAGCGCACATGTTGCAATGTACATGGACACAGGTTCAAGTCCCTGGTCCCAACCTGGGAGAATGCTTCATGTGTAGTGAAGCAGGGCTATAGGTGTCTCTCTCTCTCCCTCTCTGCTTCCCCCTCTCCTCTCAATTTATATCCAAATAATAAACATATATTAGAATGTTCCGATTTTCAGGCTCAATATGACTTCAGTTCTTAGATGATAGTGATGTGATGAAAAAGACAGTCAAGCACAACACCATTCTCTCTGCTATATTCATTAATATTAAATTGCTTCCTGGTAAAATGGATACTAGCCAAAGGATACTACTTGGTCTGTTCTGTCAATTATTTTTACCTCTGCAATTAACGCTGAATTTAGAGTTGTCCCAAATCTCTGTCCAATTTTGATTTCTAGAAGGCCTAATGTTCTGTCTTAAAAATTTACTCAGATCCCTTTACCCAAGTATGAAACCAGCAGTTTGAACTTTCTTCCCCAACACCTTCATTGCCCTTTTTTTTTCTAGAGGACACACCTCTATTTCATTACAGTTATATTTTAACTGTGAATTGATATTCCAGTTTGCAGCTGTCTGCCTGCTGAGCCATTTGCCTGGATTGCTTGACATTTCCCAACCCAGAACCTGTCACGGAATACTTCCTGGACATTCTCATATTAGTTCAAGTATGAAGGAGACCATGTCTTTCATTTACCTTCAATCTAGTCATTCAGTGTCACTTCTGCAGAGGATGGTTGGCTCCAGTCAGACACTCTTTCTACCCCCTTCATGTCCCAATATTGTTTTGGATAGACATGATCCAGAATTTACATTATTAAAAATATTTGAGTGTCTCCTATGATAGAAAACAGGAACAAGTGTGGAAAAGCAGTTGAATTGCAAAATGAGGTAAAGTGAATTTTGTTACAAATCTAGGTAGAGAATAGCAGTAGAAATTTTACAATCTAATATAGTTTGGAAATACAAACAGATATTTAAGATTTCTTGTAAGATAATTCATTTTTCGGTTTACTGGGCCCATGTAAGGTATATGTAAACCTTTGGTATTTAATAAATCTTAAAAAATGACTCTGAGAGAGTCAAGCCTCAGTCTTTCTGTGACTAAACCCAAGAAAGAAGGAAAAGAAGAAAAGATCTTCCATTTTTAAAATTAAATTTTGACACACCAAGTATAGAGTGGTAAAAATTTAAAGATTAAGGTATTATAATTAGATTTTGAGAACTGGAAAGGAGCGAGTTTATTTGGTTGTAATTATCAGAATATCTCTCAGGTGAGGATCTTCCTGGATGCCAGTTCATGAAAATAGAAGTCACTGACATAGGATTTTGGACCTGAATGTATCTATTTTTTTCCTAATGATCTCCCCAACAGGATTATTCCAGTATGAATTGTGACAAATAACCCACTAAAAATTGGCTTGATTAATTAAACAGCTGTTGCCTTCTTAAGGATGTTTATCTTTTGTTGTTGTTTACTTCTTCCTGTGGAAACCTGAAATATAATGCCCATCTTCAGTTAGCTTCTAAACTTTGTGGGGGACCTGTGTATAAGGAGTCAGATTTTTATATTTCCCCTTCTATTTTATCATAGAATTAAGAATCATTACAGTAAGCATAATTTATTAGCACATGGTATTCCAGAATTTATGCACTTATTTGTGTGTTTGTTCCAGAATTTATGCACTTGTGTGTGTGTGTGTGTGTGTGTGTGTGTGTGTGTGTTTGTATGTTTAGGTATATAGTGCAGTGTCTGCATGTATGTTTGTAAATAATAGGAAATAAATGGTGTTTTGCTAATTTAAAATAGTGTCATGCTACACATAAAAATGAGTAGTAGGACAAGGAATCAGTTTCATGGTCTTAATGTTTTCTCTAATTTTAATTGACTTTTCATGGATTTGGTTAATAAACTTTCAAGCGTATACTTTTGATTTAAAAATGAGTAGTAGGACAAGGAATCAATTTCATGGTTTTAATGTTTTATCTAATTTTAATAGACTTTTCATGGATTTGATTAATATACTTTCAAGTGAATATGTAAATAATTGTGTAGCGATGACCAAAGTTCAGGTACTTTGTATCAAAAACACTTACCTAGCACTCTTACTTCCTCTCCCTATTCTTTCTAACAAGCACCATAGTTTTTGAAGTCTAAGAGGGTTGTTTTGTTACTTTTTCCATATTTTCTTGCTTTAATTATTTAATTCTATATGAGTGAAATAATCTATTTTCTTTCCTTAAATTATTCCACTTAGTGTAATCACCTTAAGTTCCATGCATTTATCATGAAAAAATGATGTTAAATTCTTTTCTGCATTGGGCTTCATCACTCTGGGCAGATCTTTGCAGACAGAGGGACTGAGAGGGGGCTAGATAGTGGTGCAAGTAGTTAAGCTCACCTATTACCAAGCGCAAGGACCCAGGGTGGAACCCCTGCTCCCTACCTACAAGGGATCCACTTCATGAGTAGTGCATCAGCTTTGTGGGAATCTATTTTTCTTTCCATTTTCTCATCCTCTCTCAATTTCTCTTTATCCTATCTTAAAAAAAAATAGGAGAGAAAAAAAATGCCAGTAGGAGCAGTGGATTCCTAGTGCCATTGCCAACCCCAGCAGTAACCCTGATGAGAATTATAAAAGAAAAGAGGAAAAGGGAGAGGGAGAGGAAGAGGGAGAGGGAGAGGGAAAGAGAGAGGGAGAGAGAGAAAGAGAGAGGGAGAGAGAGAGGGAGAAAGAGAGGGAGAAAGAGAGGGAGAAAGAAAGGGAGAGAGAGGGGGGGAGAGAAAGAGAGAGAGAGAAAGAGAAAGAGAAAGAGAAAGAGAAAGAGAAAGAGAGAAAGAGAAAGAAAGAGAAAGAAAAAGAGAAAAAGGAACATAGACAGAGAAAAAGAAGGGAATCCATCTAGTGTGGCAGGCGCCAAGTTCTAATCTGGGATACAGGGATACATTCATACCAAAGCAGGCAAACTAACCAGGCAAGCTGCTTTACTGATTTATTTTATTTTATTTTTGTTTTTTGCCTCCAGGGTTAACACTGGCACTCGGTGCCTGCACCAGGAATCCACTGCTCCTGGAGGCTACTTTTTTTTTTTTCTCTCCAGGGTTATTGCTGGGCTCGGTGCCTGCACCATGAATCCACCACTCCTGGAGGCCATTTTTCCCCCTTTTGTTGCTCTTGTCGTTGTAGCCTCACTGTGGTTATTATTATTGCCATTGTTGATGTTGTTCTTGATGTTGTTCGTTGTTGGATAGGACAGAGAGAAATGGAGAGAGGAGGGGAAGACAGAGAGAGGGAGAGAAAGACAGACACCTGCAGACCTGCTTCACCACCTGTGAAGTGACTCCCCTGCAGGTGGGGAGCCCGGGGCTCAAACTGGTATCCTTAAGCCGGTCCTTGCGCTTGGCGCCACATGCGCTTAACCCACTATGCCACCGCCTACCCCCGACGGGAGGCTACTTTTTTCCACCTTTTGTTGCCCTTTTTGTTTTATCATTGTTGTGCTTATTATTATTGTTGTTATTGCTGTTGTTGTTGTTGGATAGGGCAGAGAGAAATTGAGAGAGGATGGGGAGACAGAGAGGAGGAGAAAAAGACACCTGCAGATCTGCAGGTCTGTGAAGCAGACCCCCCCTGCAGGTGGGGAGCCAGGGGTTCCAACCGGGATGCCTGTGCGGATCCTTAACCCACTGCACTACCACTCAACCCTCCTTTGCCATTTTTTTTAAATAAATAGTAGCATACTGGTGTATATATACACACATATACATATACATATACATATACATATACATATACATATACATATACATATACATATACATATACATATACATACACATATTCTCTACCCACATATCTGTCCATAGGCATTAGGCTAATTGGATATTATGAATAGTGCTGTGATCAATTACAGATAAATGTCTAGGCATAAGAGTATAGGATCATTAGATATTTCCATATTTTTAAGGACTCTTCATACTATTTTGCATAGGGACTCCACCGATTTAAGTTTACTCTAACAAGTATATCTAAGTTCCTCTTCCTTCACATCCATATTCATGGCCCTTTAAAATTTAGAATCTGGGGGGGGGAGTTAGGAAGATGGCGGCCTGAGAAGTCGCTAACAGCGAGTGCTCTGATCGCATCGTCGGCAACGGTAGGATTTTCTGCCTTTAGCAGGCCAGTCAAAAAGGGGGGACACCAAAGAAGTGATTACAATTTAATTTGGGTTAAGAATTAGAGTAAAGGTGACACGGACTAGCGGGGCGCCAGAATTCCCAGGCGGCGCCGGGCAAAGCGAGTACGCCGGGCATTGTCCTCCGCCAGCCCAGGAAGGCAGCTCCTCCGCCGGTTGCAGAGCGCGGCGGGCAGAGGACCCTGAGAGAGCACTTTAGCTCAGGAGCTTCCTCTTGGGAGTCTCCAGGGTCCACCGTGACCCTGAGGGCGGATCCAAAGACTTCTTGAGTATAGCTCTCATTGGATCAAAGGACTTGGAGCTAGTTTTCATTTTTGAGAAATCCTTTAAAAAAGTCTGGAGGGGGGGGTTTCCCAGAAGATGGCGGACTGAGAAGCGGCTAGCCTTGGAGCTACGGACACATCTCTTGTAAACAATAGGATTTTCTGCCTTTAACAGGCCAGCCAATAAGGGGCCATAGCGGTGACAACAAGGAGGTGTCTATAACTTAATTTGGGTTAAGAATTAGAGTAGGGGGAAAAAATTCTTTTTTCTTCCTTTTAATTTTGAAGCATACATCCTTCCTGCCAACCCCCCCCCCTCCCATAAGCAGTGCCTGGGACCAGCTACTAGCAGGATACCCCATACCACCAAACAGGGTGTTTTTTTGTTTTTTTTTTTTAAATTCACTGATACACATTTGGGAAGTTCCTCGCACTGCTCTTTAATTACAACTCTTCTTCTTATCTTCTCCCTTTTCTCTCTCTTATCTCTCTCTCTCTCTCTCTCTTTTTTTAATCTTGTCATACACTTCTTCCTTCTTCTTTGCCTTTCTGAATTTGTGAATTACTTTGGGGAAGAAATCTGACCCAGAGTGGACTCTCTATGTGTGTATCTCTGCTCTAGTTCCCTTTCCCCTCTTGTTACCCCTAGAATATACACTGGATAGTAGATTTGCATAACTGTCTATTCTTGCTATCCTCTCTTTCTTTTCTCTTTCTTCACTGGGATTTGGTTACTATTTTTTCACGGACTGGAGAAATTGTTTGGCTAACTGGTAAAGATAAACTACTTCAATACTTATTTCAGTTGCTACTGTTATTCCGGAGGTTGGTGAGTGCAATTGTCATAAAGGTATTTAGTACAGTGTTACTTGTGCTCACAACACAACAACTGAGGAACAACAGAGCATAAAAAAAAGAGAGAAACACATAAATAAAAAAAAGGGTATATTAAAAACAAATAAAACTGCTACCCCAATGAATGAAGACAAGAGCCCAGAAGAAACCACAAATCAGTCAGAAGTAACCATAGATAAGAAAAGTATGCAAGCAATAATAAATTTATTAATCACAGAAATGAAAACAACATTGGAGGAAAGGAATGGCAGTATTAGGGAAACAACAGTTGAGACCCCCAAGGAAAATACTGATTATCTTGAGACAATTAGAGAACTGAAAGCTGAAATAGCTGTAATGAAGAAAGAAGCTGAGGCAAGGGCAAACAGACTAACAGAAGCAGAAAAAAGAATTAGTCAGACAGAGGATGAGTTAGAGAAAACTAAGAAAGAGGTGAAAGAGCTTAAAAAGAGATTGAGAGACACTGAAAACAACAACAGAGACATATGGGATGATCTCAAAAGATGTAACATTCGTATAATTGGCCTGCCAGAGGAAGAAAGAGAGGAAGGGGAAGAAAACATTCTAGAGGAAATAATAGAAGAAAACTTCTGAGACCTGAATAACAGAAAGGATATCAAGGTTCAAGAGGCCCAGAGAGTACCAAACAGAATCAACCCAGACCTGAAGACACCAAGACACACCATAGTCACAATGAGAAGAAGTAAGGATAAAGAAAGGATCCTAAAGGCTGCAAGAGAGAAATAAAAAGTCACATACAGGGGAAAACCCATAAGACTATCTGCAGATTTCTCAACTCAAATTCTAAGAGCCAGAAGGGAGTGGCAAGATATCTATCGAGCCCTGAATGAAAAAGGTTTTCAACCAAGGATAATATATCCTGCTAGACTTTCATTCAAGCTAGATGGAGGGATCAAAACCTTCTTAGACAAACAACAGTTAAAGGAGGCAACCATCACCAAGCCTGCCCTGAAAGAGGTACTAAAATACCTCTTATGAACAAGAACATCACTATAATACTTGCAATATATCAGAGTAAACAAATTGTTTTTTAGAACAATGGCACTACAATACATTAAATCCATAATATCAATAAATGTCAATGGCTTAAACTCACCCATCAAAAGGCACAGGGTGGGGGGATGGATCAGAAAACATAACCCAACCATATGCTGCTTGCAAGAATCCCATCTGTCACAACAAGATAAACACAGACTTAAAGTGAAAGGATCGAAAACTATCATACAGGCTAACAGTCCACAAAAAAGGGCAGGAACAGCCATTCTCATCTCAGACACGATAGATTTTAAATTAAATAAAGTAATAAAAGATAGGCAAGGACATTACATAATGATTAGAGGATCAATCAGCCAAGAAGACTTAACAATTATTAACATCTATGCACCCAACGAGGGACCATCTAAATACATTAAGCATCTACTGAAAGAATTTCAAAAATACATCAATAGTAATATAATAATAGTGGGAGACTTCAATACCCCACTCTCACACTTAGACAGATCAACAAAGCAGAGACCAATAAAGATACAAGAGAATTGAATGAAGAGATTGACAGACTAGACCTCTTGGACATTTTCAGAGTCCTCCACCCCAAAAAACTGGAACACACCTTCTTTTCAAATCCACATAACACATACTCAAGGATAGACCACATGTTAGGCCACAAAGACAGCATCAATAAATTCAAGAGCGTTGAAATCATCCCAAGTATCTTCTCAGACCACAGTGGAGTAAAACTAACTTTTAACAACAAACGGAAAATTATTAAAAGACATAGAATTTGGAAACTAAACAACATGCTCTTTAAGAATCACTGGGTCAGAGACTCACTCAAACAGGAAATTTAAATGTTCCTGGAAACTAATGAAAATGAAGACACAACCTATCAAAATATTTGGGACACAGCTAAAGCAGTACTGACAGGGAAACTTATAGCCATACAATCACATATTAAACACCAAGAAGAAGCCCAAATGAACGACCTTACTACACACCTCAAGGACTTAGAGGAAGAGGAACAAAGGAACCCTAAAGCAACCAGAAGGACAGAAATCACTAAAGTTAGAGCAGAAATAAACAACATCGAAAATAAAAGAACCATACAAAAGATCAATGAAGCCAAATGTTGGTTCTTTGAAAGATTAAACAAAATTGACAAAACCCTAGCCAGACTCACCAAACAAAAAAGAGAGAAGACTCAAATTAATAGAATTGTAAACAATACAGGAGATATCACAACTGACACCACAGAAATACAGAGAATTCTGCGAAACTTCTATAAAGAACTATATGCCACCAAGCTAGAGAATCTGGAAGAAATGGAACAATTCCTAGAAACCTATGCACTTCCAAAACTGAACCAAGAAGAACTACAAAATCTAAATGCACCAATCACAGACAAAGAAATTGAAACCGTTATTAAGAATCTCCCCAACAACAAAAGTCCTGGACCAGATGGCTTCACAAACGAATTCTACAAAACTTTCAGGAAACAGTTAATACCCATACTTCTTAAGCTATTCCATAAGACTGAAGAAACAGGAATACTCCCTTCCACCTTTTATGAAGCCAACATCACCCTGATACCAAAAGCTGATAGGGACAGAACAAAAAAGGAAAACTACAGACCAATATCTCTGATGAACATAGATGCCAAAATATTAAACAAGATCTTGGCCAACCGGATACAGCAACACATCAAAAAGATTGTTCATCATGACCAAGTGGGATTCATCCCAGGAATGCAAGGCTGGTTCAACATCCGTAAATCAATCAATGTCATTCATCACATCAATAAAAGCAAAGCCAAAAACCACATGATTATCTCAATAGATGCAGAGAAAGCCTTTGACAAAATCCAACACCCATTCATGCTCAAAACTCTACAAAAAATGGGAATATATGGGAAATTCCTCAAGATAGTGGAGTCTATATATAGCAAACCTACAGCCAACATCATACTCAATGGACAGAAGCTGAAAGCATTCCCCCTCAGATCGGGGACTAGACAGGGCTGTCCACTGTCACCGTTACTCTTCAACACAGTATTGGAAGTTCTTGCCATAGCAATCAGGCAAGAGAAAGAAATCAAAGGGATACAGATTGGAAGGGAAGAAGTCAAGCTCTCACTATTTGCAGATGATATGATAGTATACATAGAAAGACCTAAAGAATCCAGTAGAAAATTACTGGAAGTTGTTAGGCAATATAGCAAGGTATCAGGCTACAAAATCAACGTACAAAAATCAGTGGCATTTCTTTATGCAAATACTAAATCTCAAGAAGAAGACATCCAGAAATCACTCCCATTTACTGTTTCAGAATCTGATCTCTGTAGCAGTGTTTGCCTCTGCCAAGGTACTTGTCAAAGTAATAACTATAATTTGTTACACTTCAAGAACAGCACTGATTAATTCAATTCCAATATTTATCACAATGTCATGTTTTGGATTCATAATAAATTTAAATGCTGTTCAAAAGTGAACATGTATATTTTCTTCCTGAGGGCAACAGACAATTCAGCAAAGCACTGGACAGAGCAAATTGGTTCTGATGACAGTGTGGAAAGTGCTAATAAATTGTAAGCTACAGGGTAAGGCCTAGTCTACTAGGTAAATGTGTACATGTATCCACAAGCAAGGGGGCAATTATATACCACAAAGTAAAAGTGCTTGATAGCCCTTCAAGATTAGATTTATATCAAATAAGCCTGGCATTCTAGTAGTATGGGCTAAAGAAGGCAACATAAATTCTCAAATCATATATTTATTACTTAGGCCTAAACACCTTCCTCTCCTAGCCCTTACTTCACTTCCCTCAATCACTCTATGTACTCAATAAACTATACTAAAGGCAGTAATAAAAAATACTCTTCCATTTAAAAAAATCCCTTATACCAGAACACTAGCTTTATTTTTACTCCTTGATAAGCTTCAGAAGAAACATTATATAACTGGTCAAGAGTTATACTGGCAAAAACTATATATCAAGTAAAGGACGATAACTGTCCCTATGACAGCCTTTGTTAGAATAATCAAACAAGTACATGCAGAAAAACTTGTGGCTAACTAAGACCCCACTAAAATCCAGGCCTGTTTCCTCCCTAACTTGAGGCCAGATCCCTTAAACCTTATACTGGTTTGGATACAACAACAACAGCAACAACAAAAAACTCGGCACTTTAACAACTGTGAGAAAGCCCAAGTTTGTCAGACAAAGAAGTGACTATAAAAGCTGGATAAGGGCGAGAGATAGGTTCACTTAATGGTGGCCTTTTTGGCCACTATCGGCAGCCCTACTCAATCACCTAGGTTAGTAGAAAAATTTTAGGATTCCCCCATAGATAATATGGGCCTAAACCTCTGGTAGATAGATCCCTCTCTCTACCGCCACTGGTCACCCATTGGGAATATCATTATAAGCCCTTTTTTTTATAGGATTCTTCACGACCATACCCTCACCATGAAATAGCAATGACAAGGACTGCCCCATTCACTAAAGGGAGGCTGGGTCATCCTATTCTTCCACTCAAGGAGGATTAGTTCTGAAATTAGTGCAGCATTCTAATGTGCACAGTTGTGACTATGAACTGTGGGCTCAGTCTGACAGGGACTCAGAGCTTTAACAGGCTCCTATTGATAAATATGAATGGACATGGGCCCTGGGTTAGATCATTGTTGTTAAAGGTTAACTACATGTATATATATTCTTCAAGTATGTAATCTACTCTCTGTCCTAGCCCTGCTTCTTTGTTTTACTCACAACTGGGACACCATCTTCCCAGACAAAATTTCTGGTCAGCTCTCACATTAGCTATCTAGCTCAAGCAAAGATTAATAAGACATAGGTTCTGAAAATTTCTTTTTTTTTAAATTCAATATTTTAATTTTTATTATTAATTTTACAGTGGCTTACAAGATTGTATGATTGCAGTATAGTTTTAATTGGCAATTTTTCACTCTCCTGTCACCAAAGGTCTGTATCCCCATTCCCATCCCATAGATAACCACTATAGTTCTCCCACCTTCATAAAAATAGGATGACATTTTTTTCACATTTGTATATTCAAATTTTCTATATTCTGCATATGAATGAAACTATTCTGTAGCTGTCCCTACCTCCTTACTTATTTCACTGAGCATAATCTCCAACACCATCTACTTTATCTTCAAAAGACACAATATTATCTTTTTTTATTGCTACATAATGTCCATGTCCAGCAGAGAAGCAATTACAGAAGTAAATACAAAGAAAATATTTTATATATCCATTTTGCATAAAATGCACACAATCAGCAAATTCACATACATAGAAAATAGACTAGTAGTATGAGTTGGAGGGGTGGAAAATGAATATTTAATGGACATGTTTATTTTTGTGGGGAGTGGCTGTGATGTCAATATTATGGAATTAAACAATGATTATGACTATATAGAACTGTGGATGTTTTTTCATGTTGTTACTTATAAAATGGAAATATTGACAAGACTATAGGATAACAGCGGTACATTTCTACACAGTGCCCATCCCCAGAGCTCCATATCCAATCCCCTCCCTTTATAGCTTCCCTATTCTTTATCCCTTTGGGAGTATGACTCCAGAATCATTATGCTGTGCAGAAGGTGGAAGGTCTGGCTTCTATAATTCCTTCTCCACTGAACATGGATGTTGGCGGGTCAATCCATACTCCCAGCCTCTGTCTCTCTATCCTCAGTGTGGCAGGGATCTGGGGAGGCAGGGCTCCAGGACACATTGGTGGGGTCCTCTGCACAAGGAAGTCAGGTTGGCATCATTATAGCATCTAGAACCTAGTGGCTGAAAAAGAGTTAGGACAGAAAGCAGAACAAATTGTTGACTAATCATGAACCTAAAAGCAAGAATATAACTGATGAAGATTTGGGGTCTCTGTTTTGGAAAAAGCTAGGAGGTCTATTTTAGGTATATTCCAAGGGGTATATTTTCCAACTTTGACTTTACTAATTCTTGCCTGAGCCTGTCATCTAATATGCAGGTAGACACAGGTTATTGTCATAGTTGAAAATAGGACTAGAAAGCTGAATTAGGGAAGACAGTACCTCACAAATATGGGAAAAGTATATAAAAAGCGTTAGCTGTAAACCCCATCAATTTGGTCTGGGGCCCATATTTAGTTTAGGAGCCTATGTAACCTTTGCATCCCTGTAGGTCTGGGCTTGAATTCTGTGGTCACAGCTAGGAACATACCAGGCTGCACTAATTTCAGGACCCATCTTCCTCAGGTGGTAGGTAGAGTATGTTGTCAAACCTCCATTTGGAGAATGGAACATTACCTACCATTGCTGATCCACGTTGAGGGCAAGGTCCTTTAGGGGCCCCCAAAGGTGTCCATTATATTGTTCCTGATGGAGATGACCCATGACAGTGCTGAGAGTGATCTGTTAGAGGTCTAGATCCATCATGTCTATGTGGGAATCCCAGGACTCCCTGACTAGAGTCCCAGGTGTTGGGGTGCCTGGTAGTGACTAAAGAGTCAACATTGAAGTATGCCAGCCTCTTGCCCTTATTAAGCTTTTGTAGTCCTTACTTTGATAAGATTAGCTTTGGAGTGACTGAGGGAAGTGTAATAGTAAGTAGGGGAGGAGGATATCTAGGTCTTTCGGGGTATCTCTCTCCCTCTCCGGTGGGGTGGTCTCCAGGGGAAAGGTAACGGGCTGGTTCTTTCTCACTCATGACAGGGGTGACACGAAGTAAAAGACACCAGGGGACTCTTAGCGTGCCTAGAATCTGAGTCCATCGAATCCCAGAATCCTAGAGTCCATTTATTAGCAAAGTGGACATGAGTTAAATAGAAAAGCAATGGAGGTAATTATTGCTGAAACATGTCAGAAATTATAGGTTTCTTAACAGTCAGCATGCCCCTAAGGTAGGGGGCTGGTATGACAGGAATTGATGAGATACAAGACAGTTATTTTCCATGACACAAGCAACTTAATTATCCAAAGGTATTTGAGAGAAGCATAGGGGTTAAACCCATAGGGTGAGACAGAGAGAAGATGAATATCAAAAAGCCATATAGTTTGGAATTTCTTTTGTCTGGGGTCTGAGGTGTGTGATGAAGTGTGTGATAAGGTGTGTTCTTCTGTGATCAGAAGGTGACTTTGAATAAGTGAATCTGCAGCCATGTGGCCTGCAGTTAATGGAGGGAAGTATTGGGGTATCTGTGGGCCTGAGAGTCAAGAAGGAAAGAACCAAGTCTGAGTTTCCCCCCTTATGCTCACCTCGGTTGAGAGAGACTTACCAAGAGGTTATCTTCTCAGACCTCCATCCAAAGATGGGGGTGGTTCTCCCTAAGCTCTATCAGGCTTACACATGGTCCCAACAAAGGTCTAAGTAGAAACTATTTCATTAGGTACTTTAAGGTGTCTTTTTAGGTCTTTCTACTTGCTTGCTTCATTTATTGACTCACTGTAACTATTGTGCATGTTTGCTTTAATGTATATATTTTGCCTTAATTTATGGATAAGTGTGTACATCTGCCCTATCTCATGGGACCTGGTCTATATCTAGGTTTTGAGGATTTGTTAGGAAGTGGACCACCTGAAATGGAATTAAGAAGTCCTATGAGAAAGGAAAGGTCTCACCCAAGTAATGATGCTGAAGGGTTGACATTCCACACCTGACATATTCTGAAGTGAAGCATGCCAAGATGGTATGTTGTTTTAACTGGGCTGGCTTCACGGGAAGGTAACAGAGATAACCAGAGACACACGGCTGAGCTGAAAACACAGTTTAATCTTTATTCATGAGCGGGCCAACATGTGCTCTCCTGTCTTTCTCCTCCCGCGGCAGAGAGAGACCCTTAAACTAATCACCACACAGATCTGTCTTGCATCCTTCTCCTTTCGCGGCTGCAGGGAGAACTCTGGGACTATGTAGCATAGGGGGGAGGGAGAAAAAGAGGCGCGGAACTAGCAGGGGCTAAACCACAATCTCCTGGTGGGGGGGAGAGCAATACCAAACCAATGTGAAGCGTAGCAACAATGGTACTCATTGCATTGATTAGGTTGGGATCAGCAGATGCAACATCAGTTGGTGTGACTTAAGAAAAGCATGCAGGGAAGTGAGCCTTGCCCTAGAGGGGTTCCAGGCCCAAGAGAAATATGAGCTTTATGCCAAAAGGAAAAGGTTCCTGCTGTCTTATGGTTTAAGAAGGCAATAGATAGTTATTGCTATAACCAAATTATTTGGCAATTGGGTTAACTTTGAAAATCCCCTTGTTAGGATTTGCTGTATCATACAAGACCTCACCATAATTTATGTTCTTTTACGCTATTTATGTATAGCAGTATCTTCTAAAGTAGCACCATGAGATGCTTCTGTTCTCCTTAGAGTAAACTTTTTTGGAGACAGTATTTCAAAGAACAAGTAATTATTAGAAAATGTATTAACAATTTGAGTACACTGTTAAATTAAATCTGATTATCAATTTGAAGTCTTAAGTGCTTAGATTGAAGAAACATATACTCAGCCCATGGTCTATGCATCAAAAAGTTTGAAATATTCAATACATTTCCCCCTCTCATATTAATTAAATAGTTATTTGTGTGGTCCGGGAGGTGGCACAGTGGATAAAGCACTGAATTCTCAAGCATGAGGTCCCGAGTTCAATCCCGGGCAGCACATGTGCCAAAGTGATGTTCTGTTCTTTCTCTCCTGTCTCTCTCATGAATAAATAGATAAAATCTTTAAAAAATAGTTATTGTGAGACCGTAAGTTAAGAGGAGTGTATATTAACACCATTCCCACAACCAAAGGTCTGTGTCCCTCCACCCATCAAACCCACCCCCAGTGAAGCTGAACAATATACCCTCACCCTCCACCTAGATAGAGATTTTTACTTTGGTGCCATACTCCAAACTCTGCTTTGAGTTTCCCTTTATGTCTTCTTTTTCAACTTCTGTTTATGAGTGGGTTCATCCCATACTAGTCTTTATCTTTCTGAGTTAGCTCACTTAACACAATTCCTTCTAGCTTCATTCAAGATGGGAAAGAGAAGGTGGGTTCATTGTTCTTAATAGCTGTGAAGTATTCCATTGTATATATATACCACAACTTTCTCAGTCACTCATCTGTTGTTGGTCACCTGGGTTGCTTCTAGGTTTTAGCTATTATGAACTATGCTGCTATGGATACAGGTGTACACATAACTTTTTGGTAGATTGTTATGGAGTCCTCAGGATATATCCCTAGGAGAGAAATTACTGGGTTATGTGGGAGGTTTATTTCTAGCCTTGTGAGAGTTTTCTAGACTGCTCTCCATAGAGGTTGGAGAAGGGTTCCTTTGTCCCCACAACCTCTCCAGCATTTGTTGCTGCTGTCATTTTTGAAGTATGTCATTCTCACAGGGGTGAGGTAGTATCTTAATGTCTTTATTTGCATTTCTCTGACAGTCAGTGACCTGGAGAAATTTTTCATGTGTGTGTTCGCCTTTTGGATCTCTTCTGTAGTGAATATTCTGTTCATATCCTCTGCCTATTTTTTGGATGGGATCACTTGCTTTTTTGTTATTAAGTTTGGTGAGTTTATATATATTCTGGTTATTAGTCTCTTTTCTGATGAAGATCTTTTCCCATTCTGTGAAGAATATCTTTGTTTGTGTGATGGCTTCTTTTGCTGTGTAAAAGTTATTCAAGTTGATGTAGTTCCATTGATTTGTTTTTGTTTAATTTTTCCTTGCAATTGAGCTTATATCATCAAAGATGTCCTTGAAGTTTAGGTGGGAAAGTGTTCCACCAATGTTTTTCTCTAAATATTTGATAGTTTATGGCCTAACATCCAGGTTCTTGATCCATTTGGAATTGACTTTTGTTTCTGGTGAGATAAAGTTTTTCAGTTTCATTCTTCTACGTGTTTCAACTTAGTTTTCCCAGCACTATGTTTGAATGTAGTCTCCTTCCTCCATTTAATACTTTGGACCCCTTTATCAAAAATTAGATGTCCATAGGTGTGGGGGTTTAGTTCTGGGCTTGTATTTCTGTTCCACTAGTATATGTACCTATTTTTGTTCCAGTACCAGGCTGTTTTGATTATGATGCCCTTATAGTATAGTTTGAGTTCTGAGAGTATGCTACCCCCATTTCTGTTTCCTTTTCCTCAAGATTTTTTTGGCAAGAATTGTGAATGTATTAAGTTACCAAGTTATATATTTTAAAATCATTAAAATTATGGTTTTTCTCTCTGAAGAATACATTGTTCTTTAAAAAATAATTATGAAATTATAACAATATATAATATGTATTGATTTTTAACATTGTAGTTTACATTTTATAGCCATATAAGCATACATTAGGAAGCAAGAAAGAACTCACATAAACAACCTGACTGAATACCTTAAAGACTTAGATGAATAAAGGAAGCCTAAAAGCAATCAGAAGAACTGACATAACTAAAATTATGGCAAAAATAAATAACATAGAAAATAAGAGAACCATATGAAACATCAATAAAGATATATATTGTTTCTTCTCTTTGAAATAGTAAACAAAATTGATAAACCCTTAGCCAGACTCAAATAAAAAGAGAGAGAAAGTGAAGATTCAGATAAATAGGGCGGTAAATGAAAGAGGAGATATCACAACAGACATAGCAGAAATCCAAAGTACCATGCAAGGCTTCTATGAACAACTCTGCCACCAAGTTAGAGAACCTGGAAGAAATGGACAAGTTCCTAGATACCCACAAACTTCAAAAATTAAACAAAGAGTAACTAGACAATATGAACAGGCCAATTATAACAAAAGTTATTGAAATAGTTATTAAAAATCTTCCTGAGAATAAAAGTCCTGGAACAAATGGTTTTATAAATAAATTCTACAAAACCTTCAAGGAAGAGTTAATTCAGGACAGTAAGGCATCTGGTTGAGCACTATGAGACAATGAGCAAGTAGTGGGGTTCAAGCCCTGGTCCCCACCTGTAAGAGGAAAGCTTCACAAGTGGTGAAGCAGGACTTCAGGGATCTCTTTGTCTCTCCCCCTCTTTATTTCCTCCTTCGTCTCAATTTATGGCTGTCTCAATCTAATAAATACAGATAATAAAAAGATAAGTATTAACAAAAAGAGTCAATACTTTTACCTTTAAAACTCTTCCAAATGACTGAAGACACAAAAATACTCCTTTCCAGCTTCTATGAAGTCAGCATCACTCTGATAGGAAAAGCAGACAAAGTCATAACAAAAAAAGAGAATTATAGAAAAATATTTCTGATGAACATAGATGCTAAAATATTGAAAAATAATTCTAGCCAACTAGATACAACAGCGTATAATAAGATTGTTAATCATGACCAAGTGTTGTTTATCCCAGGGATTCAAGGCTGGTTTAAATATGTCAATGAAAGCAAGACCAAAAACCACATGACTATATCAATAAACACAGAAAAAGCCTTTGAAAGAATCCAACATCTCTTCATGATAACAATCCTACAAATATAGGAATGGAAGGCAAATTCTGCAAGATAGTGGAGTCTATATATAGAACATGATACTAAATGGTAAAAAACTGGAAGCATTCCCCCTCTGATCAAGTAATATATAGGGATGCCCATTATCACCATTACTATTCAACATAGTGTTGGAAATTCTTGCCACAGCAATCAGGCAGGAGCAAGGAATTAAAAAGATACAGATTGGAAGAGAAGAGGTCAAACTCTCTCTATTTGTAGATGATATGATAGTATACATATAAAAACCTAAGGAATATATCAGGAAGCTCTTGGAAGTTATCAGGCATTATAGTAAAGTGTCACACTACAAAATTAACACAGAAAAGTCAGTGGCATTCCTTTATGCAAACACAAAGGTAGTTGAGTAAAAAATTAGAAATCAATTCTTTTACTATAGCAATAAAAACAGTAAAATATCTAGGAATAAACCTAACAAAAGAATTGAAAGATTTGTGTACTGAATATTGTGAGTCACTATTCAAGGAAACAAAACAAAACAAAAAGTGCAAAAAACTGGAAAGCTGTTCCACGTTCAAATGAATATGCCTTCCAAAGTCATATACAAATTTAATGCAATCCCCATCAAGGTTCTATCTATTTTTTAATTTTTTAGGAGAATAGAACAAAAGTTATAAATATCTGGAACTAGAAAAGACCTAGAATTGCCAAAACAATCTTGAGAAGAAAGAACAGAACTGGAGGCATCACAATTCCAGATCTCAGATTGTATTATAAGGCCATTGTACTCAAAACTGTCAGGTACTGTAACATAGACACACAGACCAATAGAATAGAATTGAGAGTCCAGAAATAATCCCCTCTACCTATGGATATCTAATCTTTGACAAAGGTACTCCAACTATTAAATGGGGAAAGGTGATCCTCTTCAACAAATGGTGTTGGGGAAATTGAGTTGAAACATGCAGAAGAATGAAACTGAACCACTGTATTTCACCAAACACAAAAGTAAATTGCAAATGGATCAAGGACTTGGATGTTATACCAGAAACGAACAACCACTTAGAGGAAAATATTGGCAGAACTCTTTTCTGACTAAATTTTAAAGTCATAGTCAGTGGAACAAATCCAATTAAAAAAGACTATAACAAAAATTCACCAATGGGGCTACATTAAATTAAAAAGCTCCTAAGCTCCTGCACAACAAAATAAATCACCACCCAAAGAGACCCCTTATAGAATGAAAGATCTTTATATGTCATACATCAGACAAAAAGCTAAAACCACAATTATATAAAAAGCTCAACAAACTCAGCAAAAAAAAAAAATAATCCAATGACCCCATCCAAAAATTGGGAGAGGATATGGACAAAATATTCACCAAAGAAGAGATCCAAAAGGCCAACAAACATCTGAAAAAACATATCCATCCAAAAAGATTTGTGTATACCTATGTTCATAGCAGTACAATTTGTAATAGCCCAAACCTGGAAGCAAAACAGTTGTTCAACAACAGATGAGTGACTAAGTAAATTGTGGTATATATATGCAATAGAATACTACTCAACTATTAAAATTGCTAACTTCATTTTCTTCACCACATCTTGGATAGAGCTTGAAAGAATCATGTTAAGTGAGATAAGTCAGAATCAAAAGGATGAAGATGGGATGATCTCACACACAGCAGAAATTGAAAAACAACATCAGATGGGAAAACACTAAGAAGAATATGGTTTTGTGTATTGCACTAAATTAAAAAACTCTGGAGTGGGGAGCAGGTCCTGGAACATGATGGCTGTGGAGAACCTAGTGGGGGTTGAACTGTTATGTGGAAAACTGAGAAATGTTACACAGGTATAAACTACTGTATTTTACTGTGTGCTGTAAACCATTAATCCCCCAATATAGAAAAAAGTTCTTTATTAAAAAATGCAATCCAGAATAATGCACTCTGATTTAGTTTGGGTAGTATATTTAGATTTTGTTTCTTAAAATGAAATAATTAAATTTAGTGTTGACTTTTACATATTTTAGACAATTTAAAAATATCTGAAACTATAACATCTGAAATTTTCCCCTGAGTGGAGTCACTGTTGTGATTTTGATACATATTTTAGTTTTCCTGTTAATTCAGTATGGTTAATGGAGTGATATGTGCAAAAGAAAAGTCACTATGTGAATTATAATATTCAACAAAGTGTACCTATGTTTTCTTTAAGTAAGATTATGTCACTCATTTAAATACTAAATTTTCAAAGTAATGAATAAAAAAACTGCTGCTTATTCATCTATGTGCTCACTAACTGTTCCATCTTGAGACATACAGCAGGATAAATTATAATGAATTTATCTTTCTTTTGATGATTTTGCTTTTTGAAATTAAATATATTTTCAAATATGATAAATAACATCTTAACTTTTAAAGTTCACTTTTAAATTTAATATGTTGGTAGTTGGATTATAAGTGATACTTGTTTCCAGAGACAGTAATGTAACTACAGTAGTCAAATATAAACAATCAGTATGTTTTCCTTTTCTTACAGATTCTACAAAGAAATTAAAAGATGTTCTTGAAGAATTCCATGGTAATGGTGTGCTTGCAAAGTATAATCCTGAAGGGGTAAAACTTCTCTTTTCTTTATATCAGTTCCATGCACATGCATAGAGGGGTATATTATTTAATCAAGTATTCTTCAAATTATTTAAAATGTATAATATAAACAAAGTGGCATTCTATTCTTGAAGTTGCATTAAATGTTATACTAGCTTTTAATCCAGAAACATATTGTTAATGAAAATAACTTCTCTTTTGAGATGCTTGAAGAGGTATAGCTCACCTACAAAACAGGATTTTATTTTCTTAGAAGTTAGAAAACGGGATTCTATGGAAAGAGTAAGAAAATATCTGACTTCCAAATTTTAACCTAAAATGAAAGTTGGTATAAGAAAGCATGTATTAATATTTTCAGGAGATTATTCTTTTGCCTGAAGAAAAGTTCTGTAATAGACTTCAATCTTCTGCCTCTTTAATGACACCACTTACACAAAACTTTAGGAATTTGTTCTCCCATTTTGTGTTTAAAATGTTATCAGGTTTTCTACAAGTGACTAGCATTCTTTCTCACAAAACTTTGTATGCAACAGATAGCTTATGAACACCATTCTTAATTTTTTTCCATTCTAGTAGTTTGTTAAATAGCCATTAATTTAATATTAGCTGAAATGTTACATTTTTAATGTTAATCATCATTACTATGAGTGTTTTGGGTTATATAGGAGTTCAAACAAACAACCCTTTGCAAGATTATTTTCCTGCATGCATTATCAACATATATAGATAGATATATTTGCTGCCTCAAATGTGATTTTTTTGTTAACATTACACTTGTGTTTTTGAATTTTTATAAAAGCACAGTTAATTATTACCCTTCAATATTTTATTTCTCTGGAATTTATAAAAGTTACATTTTATGTTCATATTGTTTTATAACTTTCATTATTTCTTAATATTTAGCTTTATAGTACATCATCTTTTCTCATACTATGTACACTACTCTATCTTTTTAAACTGTTTCATTTTCCTTTTTAACAATAAAAATTTAGCACTTATAAAAAATAGGGGGAAAGGCAACTTAAAGTCATTTCATATATATATATATACATACATATATATATGTATATATATGAATAAAGAAAACATCTGGTCAACATTTCCTTCACATTTATTTTGTGCTAGGTACTATAAGAGAGAAAATAATATCAACAAATAAATTTATAGAACAGAAAAATCTCGCAAGACCACATAAACAGACCGAGAAAAGTCAAAGTGCTGTACAACCCAAAACATCACAAGCATTTACATCCCAACTGTAGTAGCAAAGATACCTGTTATTAAATCTATACACAGAAATAAAAACAGATTTTTTTGCTAAATATATTTGCTGTCTATAACTTAATTTGGAGTGTAATCTTATTTGTAGTCTTTTTGCTTCACTATTATAATTCTCTCTGATTTTGTATTACTAATATGTATTTTATAAGTATTATTAGTTTTGATATACCAAATGCATTGCTATATGATTAGTGTTCTTAATAATTAACTACTACCTGCATACATATATACTCTTCAAATGCATTCTTAAAATAATTAAGTTGAACACCAATAATTTATATTATGATTCAAAAGTAAATTTAAAGTGTCTCTAATCTTCTTACATAAGAGAAAATTTATGAGAAATTTTATTACATAAGAACATTTAAAGTTGGCATGAATCTTTAATTCTTGCATATATTTTACTAAAGTCAGCAGGATATAGATGTATTCAATGTGTGAAAGTACTATTTAGGTCTATAGTGTCTCTTTAATAAATTATATTATTCAATTTGTAAAATATTACTTTAATTGTGTAAACTATGATCAATTCTTATGAGAAGTTATCTTTCTCTTCTACTTAGTTGAGCCGAAATATATTTGGAATATAATAATACTTTTTGATTCTTGATAATACAAGAAAAATTGGAAAAGTTATGTATCTAGTCTGTCATTGGCTAAGTCCTTTTTTTAACGTTTTGTTTTATGAATGATCATGGATCCATATACAGTGTGTTGGCAATCACCCTAAATTGAATAACTTATTTTTAATTCCTAACCTTCAATGACAATTTTATAATAATTATCTAAAAAAATTATAAGTCTAAGCAAAATCTTTAAAGATCCTCTTAGAATTAAAAACTTTAGGTATTCTTGATATTCTCCAACACATAAGAATGTAATGCTTTCTAAATAGACTCATTTGAAAAAAAAGTGCTATGGCATTCCCAAGATTAACCAGCTAAGTTCATGACAATTAACTATTCTTAGTGATTATTTACCCAAAATACTAGTTGCCTTTTCCTTTTGGCTTCATTGAGTAAAAAATCATAGACTGAGATATCTTGGGAAATCAAAAGGGTAAAAGCAAACTATTTAATTTACATTGAATGGCATTGTTTATGAATGAGTACAACATTGCAGTACACAATTATCACAGAGTTAAAATGAACAAAGCGGAGATAATATGATTCCATGATGTTATATATATTTGTAGTATTTATATATATATATATTACACAGTTATGTTTGATTAATTATATTTAATACTATATGAGTAATATATTGTTAGGGTCATAATCATAACTAGTTTGTAAAAGAGATCCTATCTTAGTGATTACTAAGGGTTCACAGTAAGATAGTCAAGACATCTCAGATACCTAATTTATTGTAAGAGGAACAGTATTTGACAATATGAGAAAAATCAGTCCTGCATATCCTGCACTTGTGTGATTTTTATTTGTTCATTGGTTTAAATGGTTTTTGTTTTGATTGGTTATAGATTTAAGATTTGACTTTAAACTATACTAATGATATCTGAAGAAATTAAGTGGTTTACTTAGGAAAAGTTATTTTTTCAAAGGTATGGTGAGAGGATATGCATTTTATTCTAACATAAGTAGACACTAGAAGTGAAGAGTACTTGTTCATAATTTATTACATCTAAGCATTGTTAGCTCTGAATAACTTGCTCCAGAAAATTTTAACCATACTATACATGCACTCATTATATTTCCCACATGTCAGTTAACACTATTTGCTTATTGTAGTCAAAGATTAATTTAGTCACTTATTCAAAAGTATTAGCTTACTTCAGAATCAGAATCACCTGATGATCATCTTGTTAAAGCATAAATTGGAGGGTCTTAGAACATAACTCAGTAGTAGAGCATTTGCTTCACATGTATGACACTGATTTCTATTCCTAGTATCACATCAGGAAACATCAATGAGGACTAGCTGGATGATGGAATGGTCCTTTGTATTTTCTCTGTCTTTCTCTCTTGGTGTGTGCCTCTCATTTGAAAAATGGAAAAAATAATTGTGTCAGGGAAGTTTCACAGTGGTAATGTGCGTGTGTGAGATTCTGCTCAATCTTCAGCATCACATAAATATAAGGATAGAACAGAGATTTAAACCCATGCTTCACATCTCCCTTTAATTTCTGATTTAGTGTTTCCAGTATGGTGGTCAGTATTTTATATTTCTATTCATTTCTTATTTGCTGCTGCTGCAACTGTTTCAGAACCACATGGGTTTAGAGTCTGATTTACAATCAATCTATAAATTAAACATTTGGTTAAATTATCAGAGATATAAGAAAATAAGAATAAATTATCTTACATTAACACATGTATTCTTTCTTTTCTTGCATGCACAGAAACAAGACATTCTTAAACAAGTAAGACATTTTCTTTTCTATTAACTTCTATCTTTTCTCTATTCTGATACAGACTGGATTTCTCATCTACGTACTGATTTATCTCTATTTCTCATAAATGGGCTGAAAACTTATTGAAATAAAAAATTTAAGTGGAGGAATAATATATTGGGATATAAATTTATTGGAATCAGAAAGCAGGGTTGGTTTTGACCTTGTAAAATATTTAATTATATAGTTTTAATAGAACAACCAGATTATAATAAAATTATTTATGTTATGAAAGTCTATTAATTTACAGCAGGATGTTTAAATAATATTTAAATGCAATTAACAATAATTTTTTTCTGTGGTGTTTATAGAATATGAAAGGAAAAATAAGTGAAAATTGGATGATTTTTGCACTCTTAAGAAAAAAGAGTAACTTCTTGCTTCATCCACTTTATTCTTCTATAGTTGTAAACTAGGTTTTAATTTGTAGTTCAACTGGGTGGATAGAATAATAGCACATTTCTTTCATTTTTTTAAACGAATACTTGCGTCACTTAATAGAAGCTCTTACTGAAATGCATGATATTATTTCCTCTGGACTACACTGAATACATAGTAGCAGTTTCTTATGTGACAGTGTCTTAATATTTCAGTGACAATAAAGTCTGTAATTTCGTGTCCAACGTATCACAGTACAGTTGACTACATCAGAGAGATCTTTACTCACCTCAATACAAGTCCTACATATTGTCATCTCCTGGAATAAAGCACAACTGAAATGACAGCTCACTGACTGTAATGACTGTCTCATAGGATTCTGTTCTGTAAGTTCATTCCTGACTTTCATAAAAGGTTGCCTATTAAACCCCCTAAAGACTGAGTGCATGGATTTTATAGTATTAAGAATAAACTCCTAAGAACAAATCACTGTTTTTAATAATGCCTACATCTTTAGGTATTGGACAATAGTGGGCCTTTGTTTAACAGCTGTGTCAATAAGCACAGCTTTCTGAACAATCTGAATCTCCACAAGAAACTTAGTGAAAACAGATATTAAAGATAGTCAAAGTTAATTCTGACTTTTCTCAGGGTCAGCAGGACGAGTTTATTGCTTCTTTTGCCTTGCTCGTCTTTCTACGTCATGTAATGATCTAGTATGCAAGTAACTTTAGTTGCTGCATTTAAATAACAGGGAAAGCCAAGGATACTCAAAGGAAGAATAGAATGAAGTCATGCATATTTACTGCTCTATATGTTACCCTTGCCAATCAGTGTTCTGTAATATTGGGCATTCTCTTTACCTTTTCTGTCAGCCGATAATCCTTGGGCCAAGACTGAATTCCTTTTCGTAACACCCTTGGCTTCTTTGTATTTTTTGCTAATGCACATAATCTTTACATTTAGTTAAACAAATCATTTCAATCCCTTAATAGGAAACTTAGGAGTACTGAATGTGCTTTTTGTAATGTTTCTGTCTAATGCAACATTTTAAGTGACTTTTACAAGGATATTGACATTGCTATAATTATTAGCAATGAAATAAACATTCTTTCATTGTAAAGTATATCTGTTCTTTTAGGACCAAATTCAATGTGTCTATTAAAAAAAGCATCTGGAAAGTATAACAGTAAACATGATCTAAAAAGTCCAGCTGAACTGAGTTCAAATCCCACACCTTCCACATATTAGCTGTTTGGGGACACTTACTTTACTTCCTTTGGCTTCATTTTGTTCATCTGCAAAATATAAGATCATCAGTTTAACTGAATTGTCAAAAAGGGTGCATTCTAAAGATGTTTGTAAGGTAACTAGCTCTGAATGACACAGTATACAACTAATGCTTAGAGGGCTTGACTGTAATTCCAATTTAGCAGCCAAAATGATGTTATTAAAACAAAAGTGGGGTAGATAGCATAATATCTATGAAAGAGACTCGAACACCTGAGGACCCAAAGTCCTATGTTCAGTTCCCTACTCAGCCAGAGCTGAGTAGTGCTGTTTTTAATATATATGATGAGGAGGAACTAGATGAAGCATTACTTTGTGCAGGCACCTAGGTTTAAACCTTTGCTGCTCACCTGTCAGAAGAGGGTAGGGAAGGGTGAGTTTCACAAGCTTCATGAGCTATAGAGCAGTACAACAGATGTCTCTTCTTTCCTCTGCCTCTCTCCCTCTCTATTTTTCTCTTTCTCTTACATTCTATCGAGAGAGAGAGAGAGAGAGAGAGAGAGAAAGAAAGAAAGAAAGAAAGAAAGAAAGAAAGAAAGAAAATAAAGAAATTAAAAATAATGTCCAACAGGATAGGTGGAGCCATACATGCACTAAACCCCAGTTATAATCCTGGTGACAAGGCAATGCTTTGTTCCATAGAAATCCCATACTCTTGGTTTTCTCAGACTGTCACTTCTCTGTAAAGTAGGCAAATAGAACTCTGATGTATTTTCCAACTCTAAAGTTATTCTTTTATACAATTCAGTATGAATGGAGAATATGACATGTTGTTTACTTCCGCTGTTATACATGATCATAATTCAAAGTGCTTTCCTAGTAGTAAAGTGATAGTATTTGTTGTACTCTCTCTTGCTCTGCTTCCCACATTTGCATAGACACCTGGACAGTTATTTAAAATAAATGAGAGTAATATACTAACCACAATTTATGATTATTTTCACTCTCCCTCTTTTTTTACTCCTTTTTTTAATGAGTAGTAAATCTTTTTAAATATTTATTTATTTATTTATTTCCTTTTTGTTGCCCTTGTTGTTTTTATTATTGTTGTGATTATTATTGTTGTTGATGTCATCATTATTGGATAGGACAGAGAGAAATGGAGAAAGGAGGGGAAGGCAGAGAGGGGGAGAGAAAGATAGACACCTGCACACCTGCTTCACCGCCTGTGAAGTGACTCCCCTGCAGGTGGGTAGCCGGGGGCTCCAACAGGGATCCACACGCCAGTTCTTGAGCATTGTGCCATGTGCACTTAACCCGCTGTGCTATCGCCTGACTCCTTCCTTGCCTCGCCTTGCCCCGCCCCACCCCGCTTCACCTTCCCTTTCCTTCCCTTTCCTTCCCTTTCCTTCCCTTCCCTTTCCTTTCCTTCCCTTCCCTTCCCTTTCTTTTCCTTTCCTCTTTCTTTCTTTCTTTCTTTCTTTCTTTCTTTCTTTCTTTCTTTTTTTTCTTTCTTTCTTCCTCTCTCTTTCTTTCTCTTTTTCTTTCTATCTTAATATCCTGCAAGTTGCTATTAATTAAACATAGAATAAAATATTAATGTTTAGGGGCTGGGTGGGGGCACACCGGGTTAAGTGCACATAATAAGAAGGGCAAGGGGCCTGTTCAATGGGAAGTCCCAGGTCCCCACTTGTGGGGGCGGGGGTTTGCTTCAAATGCAGTGAGTCAGGTCTGCAAGTATCTTTCTCCATTTCTTTTTTATTTTAATTTTTTTTATTTAAGAAAGGATTAATTAACAAAACCATAGGGTAGGAGGGGGACAACTCCACACAATTCCCACCACCCAATCTCCATATCCCACCTGCTCCCCTGATAGCTTTCCCATTCTCTATACCTCTGGGAGCATGGACCCAGAGTCATTGTGGGTTGCAGAAAGTAGAAGGTCTGGCTTCTGTAATTGCTTCCCCGCTGAACATGGGCGTTGACTGGTCGGTCCATACTCCCAGTCTGCCTCTCTCTTTCCCGAGTAGGGTGGGTCTCTGGGGAAGCTGAGCTCCAGGACACATTGGTGGGGTCTTCAATCCAGGGAAGCCTGGCCAGCATCCTGATGGCATCTGGAACCTGGTGATTGAAAAGAGAGTTAACATACGAAGCCAAACAAATTGTTGAGCAATCATGGACCCAAAGCTTGGAATAGTGGAGAGGAAGTGTTAGGAAGGTACTCACTGCAAACTCTAGTGTACTTCTGCTTTCAGGTATGTATTTTGCAGTAGTTTACAGATACGTGTGAACATATGCTCTCTCTCACAGAAACTGGTGTATATCTAGGTTTTGGGACTTTGTTAGAAAGTGAACCACCTGAGATGAAATTAGAGTGTACTATAAAAGGAAAGGTCTCACCTGAGTAATGAAGCTGAAGGGTTGTCATTCCACACGTGAAGTCTCTGGACACAGTCTGAGATGAAGTATGTTGAGGTGGCAATCGTTGTGTTGGTTAGGTTGTGATCGGTGGATGCAATCTTATTTGATATGGATTGGGAGAGGCATACGGGAAAGTGGGCCTTATCCAATGGTTCCAGGACTGGGGGAAGTAGGGGCTCTATAGTGGAGATGTGAGGTTCCTGCTGTCTTAGGGTTCAAAAAGACAATCGATAGTTAATGTTATCATCACATTATTTGGTAATTTGGTTAACTTTGAAAAGTCCTTTTGTTAGGGTTTGCTGTACAGTATCCAGTATCTTGTATATAGCTGTGTTATTGGACGCTTCTGATCTACTTGGTCTAGGCTTTTGAGAGAGTCTGCATATCAAATACACAGCCTATATATTAAAAATATTCAGTTTGTGTTTTGAAAAACTTTGAGACATACAATTGATTTTCCCCCCTCATATTAATTAACTAGTGATTTATATGTCTACATTTTGCTAGGAATGTACATAAACACCATTCCCACCACCAAAACACTGTGACCCATCCCTCCCACCCACTCCCACCCCCCACTGTCCCAGGAAGCTGCATGTCTACCCATCACCACAGGGTTTTTATTTTGGTGCCCTACTTACAATTTGGTCAGGTCCTGCTTTTAGTTTCCCTTTCAGATCTTAGTCAACTTCTGTTGATGAGTGGGATCATCCCATACTCAACTTTATCTTTCTGACTTAGCTCACTTAACATAATTCCTTCTAGCTCTGTCCAAGATGGGTCAGAGAAGGTGGGTTCACTGTTCTTGATAGCTGCATAGTATTCCATAGTGTATATATACCACGGCTTTCTCAGCCACTCGTCTGTTGTTGGGCATCTGGGTTGCTTCCAGGTTTTAGCTATTATGAATTGTGCTGCTATGAACATAGGAGTACACACCTCTTTTTGGTTGGGTGTTATGGAGTCCTTGGGGTATAACCCCAGGAGAGGAATTACTGGATCCTATGGAAGGTCCATGTCTAGCCTTGTGAGAGTTTTCCAGACTGCTCTCCACAGAGGCTGTACCAATTTACATTCCCACCAGCTATGTAAAAGGGTTCCACTGTCCCCACAACCCCTCCAGCATTTGTTGCTGCTGTCCTTTCTGATTTATGCCATTCTTACAGCAGTGAGGTGGTATCTTAGTGTTGTTTTAATTTGCATTTCTCTGATAATCAGCAATCTGGAGCAGTTTTTCATATGTTAGCCTTTTGGATCTCCTCTGTAGTGAATGTTTTGTTCATATCCTCTGCCCAGTTTTGGATGGGGTCATTTGCTTTTTTGGTGCTAAGTTTGCTGAGCTCTTTATATATTTTGGTGATTAGTTTCTTGTCTGATGTATGGCATGTGAAGACCTTCTCCCATTCTGTGAGGGGTCTCTTAGTTTGTTTCAGTTTCTTTGGATGTGCAGAAGCTTTTCCATTTGATGTAGTCCCATTGGTTTGTTTCTGCTTTAGTCTTCCTTGCAATTGGGTTTGATTCATCAAAGATGTCCTTGAGGTGTAGGTGAGAAACTGTTTTACCAATGTTTTACTCTAAGTATTTGATTGGTTCTAGTCTGACATCTAGGTCTTTGATTCATTTGGAGTTGATTTTTGTTTCTGGTGAGATAAAGTGGTTCAATTTCATTCTTCTGCATGTTACAACCCAGTTTTCCCAGCACCATTTATTGAAGAGAACCTCCTTTTTCCATTTAATCCTTTGGGCCCCCTTATCAAAGACTGGTGTCCATAGGTGTGGGGATTTATTTATGGGCTTTCAATCCTGTTCCACTGGTCTGTGTGCCTATTTTTATTCCAGTACCATGCTTTTTTGATGATGATGATGGCTTTATAATATAGTTTAAAGTCTGGGAGTGTGATGCCTCAATTTCTGTTTCTTTTCCTCAGGATGGTTTTGGCAATTCTAGGTGTTTTCAAGTTCCACATAAATGACTGTAGTGTTTGTTCTATTCTCTTAAAGAAGCTTGGTGGAACTTTGATGGGTATTGCATTAAATTTGTATATGGCTCTGGGGAGAATATTCATTTTGATGATATTTATTCTTCCAATCCATGAGCATGGAGTATCTTTCCATTTCTTGGTATCAGTTTCTATTTCCTTGAGTAGCGACTCATAGTTTTCAGTATACAAGTCTTTCACTTCTTTGGTCAACTTTATTCCTAGGTATTTGATTGATTTTGCTGAAACAGTAAATGGGAGTGATTCTGGATGTCCTCTTATTCAGATTTAGTGTTTGCATAAAGAAATGCCACTGATTTTTGTGCATTGATTTTGTAGCCTGATACTTTACTATATTGCCTAATAACTTCCAGTAATTTTCTGCTGGATTCTTTAGGTTTTTCTATGTATACTATCATATCATCTGCAAATAGTGAGACCTTAACTTCTTACCTTCTAGTCTGTATTCTGTGGATTCCTTTCTCTTACATGATTGCTATGGCAAGAACTTCCAATCCTATGTGGAAGAGTAACGGTGACAATGGACAGCCCTGTCTAGTAACCGATCTGAGGGGGAATGCTTTCAGCTTCTGTCCATTGAGTATGATGTTGGCTGTAGGTTTGCTATATATAGACTCCACTATCTTGAGGAATTTCCCATCTATTCCCATTTTTTGTAGAGTTTTGAGCATGAATGGGTGTTGGATTTTGTCAAAGACTTTCTGCATCTGTTGAGATAATCATGTGGTTTTTGACTTTGCTTTTATTGATGTCGTGAAAGACATTGATTGACTTATGGATGCTGAACCAGTCTTGCATTACTGGGATGAATCCCACTTTGTCATGATGAACAATCGTTTTGATATGTTGCTGTATCCGGTTGGCCAAGATCTTGTTTAATATGTTGGCATCTATGTTCATCAGAGATATTGGTCTGTAGTTTTCCTTTTTTGCTCTGTCCCTATCAGCTTTTGGTAACAGGGTAATGTTGGCTTCATAGAAGGTGGAAGAGAGTATTCCTGTTTCTTCAATCTTATGGAAAAGCTTAAGAATTATGGGTACTAACTGTTTCCTGAAAGTTTTGTAGAATTTGTTTGTGAAGCCATATGGTCCAGGACTTTTGTTGTTGGGAAGATTCTTAATAACGGTTTCAATTTCTTTGTCTGTGATTGGTGCATTTAGATTTTGTAGTTCTTCTTGGTTCAGTTTTGGAAGGGCATATGCTTCTAGGAATTGTTCCATTTCTTCCAGATTCTCTAGTTTGGTGGCGTATGGTTCTTTATAGAAGTTTCGCAGGATTCTCTGGATTTCTATGGTGTCAGTTGTGATATCTCCTTCATCGTTTACAATTCTATTAATTTGAGTCTTCTCTTTTTTTTGTTTGGTGAGTCTGGCTAGGGGCTTGTCAATTTTGTTTAATCTTTCAAAGAACCAACATTAGGCTTCATTGATCTTTTGTATTATTCTTTTATTTTCGATGTTGTTTATTTCTGCTCTAACATTAGTGATTTCTGTCCTTCTGGTTGCTTTAGGGTTCCTTAGTTCCTCTTCCTCTAAGTCCTTGAGGTGTGCAGTAAGGTCGTTCATTTGAGCTTCTTCTTGGTGTTTAATATGTGATTGTATGGCTATAAATTTCCCTGTCAGTACTGCTTTAGCTGTGTCCCAAATATTTTGATAGCTTATGTCTTCATTTTCATTAGTTTCCAGGAACATTTGAATTTCCTGCTTGAGTGAGTCTCTGACCCAGTGGTTCTTAAGGAGTATGTTGTTTAGTTTCCAAATTCTGTGACTTTTAATAATTGTCTATTTGTTGTTAATGTTAGTTTTACTCCACTGTGGTCTGAGAAGATACTTGGGATGATTTCAATGCTCTTGAATTTCAATGCTCTTGATGGTGTCTTTGTGGCCTAACATGTGTCTATCCTTGAGTATGTGTTATGTGGATTTGAAAAGAAGGTGTATCCCAGTTTTTTGGGGTGAAGGACTCTGAAAATGTCCAAGAGGTCTAGTCTGTCAATCTCTTCTTTCAATTCTCTTGTATCTTTATTGGTTCTCTGCTTTGTTGACCTGTCTAAGTGTGAAAGTGGGGTATTGAAGTCTCCCACTACTATTGTATTACTATTGATGTATTTTTGAAATTCTTTCAGTAGGTGCTTATATGTTTAGATGGTCCCTCATTGGGTGAATAGATGTTAATAATTGTTAAGTCTTCTTGGCTGAGTGATCCTCTAATCATTATGTAATGTCCTTGCCTATCTTTTATTACTTTATTTAATTTAAAATCTATCGTGTCTTAGATAAGAATGGCTGTTCCTGCCCTTTTTTGTGGTCAGTTAGCCTGTATAATAGTTTTCCATCCTTTTACTTTAAGTCTTTGTTTATCTTTTTGTGACAGATGGGATTCTTGCAAGCAGCATATGGTTGGGTTATGTTTTCTGATCCATCCCCCCACCCTGTGCCTTTTGATGGGTGAGTTTAAGCCATTGACATTTATTGATATTATGGATTTAATGTATTGTAGTCCCATTGTTCAAAAAAATTTTTTGTTTGCTCTGATGTGTTGCAAGTATTATAGTGATGTTCTTGTTTATAAGAGGTCTTTTAGAACCTCTTTCAGGGCCGGCTTGGTGATAGTTGCTTCCTTTAACTGTTGTTTGTCTAAGAAGGTTTTGATCCCTCCATCTAGTTTGAATGAAAGTCTAGCAGGATATATTATCCTTGGTTGAAACCCTTTTTCATTCAGGATTCGATAGATATCTTGCCATTCCCTTCTGGCCTTTAGAGTTTGAGTGGAGAAATCTGCAGATAATCTTATGGGTCTTCCCTTGTTTGTGACTTTTTGTTTCTCTCTTGCAGCCTTTAGGATTAAAGGCCTTTATCCTTTCTTTATCCTTTCTTCTTCTCATTGTGACTATGATGTGGCTTGATGTCTTCAGGTCTGGGTTGATTCTGTTTGGTACTCTCTGGGCCTCTTGAATCTTGATGTCCTTTCTGTTATTCAGGTCTGGGAAGTTTTCTTCTATTATTTCCTCTAGAATATTTGCTTCCCCTTCCTCTCTTTCTTCCTCTGGCAGGCCAATTATACGAATGTTACTTCTTTTGAGATCATCCCATATGTCTCTGTTGTTGTTTTCAGTGTCTCTCAATCTCTTTTTAAGCTCTTTCACCTCTTTCTTTGTTTTCTCTAACTCATCCTCTGTCTGACTAATTCTGTTTTCTGCTTCTGTTAGTCTGCTTTCCCTTGCCTCAGCTTCTTTCTTCATTACAGCTATTTCAGCTTTCAATTCTCTAATTGCCTCAAGATAATCAGTATTTTCCTTGGGGGCCTCAACTATTGTTTCCCTAATACTGCCATTCCTTTCCTCCAATGTTAAAGGAAATTCCCATTGTGTATCAGTGAATTCAAAAAAGTATACTGTTTGGTGGTTTGGGGGCTGGGGGCTGTGACTTTGGAAGCTGTATGATTAAGGAAGAAAGGATGACAAGAATGAGAAAATGAAAAAAAAAGAAAGAGAGAGAGAGAAAAAAGAAAAAGATAAGAAAAAGAACAGTCATAATAGAGCAGTGAAAGGAAAGGGTTTTTTAAAATGTATTAATTTTTATTATTTAATTAGCTATGCGGGTGAGGTGGGGGGGGTTGGCTACTTAGAAATAAAAAAGGCCAGAGGTTTCAGAAGGGTATAGACTTAGAATGAATGATACTCCTGGTGGGACAGGAATTTCGTAAAGAAAAGAAGCTCCTAGCAGGGGAGTCTGCTAGGAGCTGGTTCCCAGGGACTAGTTATGGAGGTGGGGCAGGGAAGGATGTATGCTTAAAAATTAAAAGGAAAAAAAATTTTTTCCCACTTTTTTCCTACTCTAATTCTTAACCCGAATTAAGTTATAGTGACCTCCTTGGTGTCACCGCTAGGACCCCTTATTGACTGGCCTACTAAATGCAGAAAATCCTACCGTTTCCAGGAGATGTGGTCAGAGCTCAAGCCACTAGCAGCTTCTCAGTCCGCCATCTTCTGGGAACCCCCCCGTCTTTCTCCATTTCTGTCTCCAGCTCCTCTCTCAATTTCTCTGTCCTATCCAATAAGAAAAAAAAAAAAATCAAGAGCATTGGATATGTAGTGAAGTCACTGAGTCTCAGCGATAACCCTGGAGGCAAATAATAATTATAACAAATAATAATAAAATATTATTATTAAAAATGAACAATTATATTGATGTAAAATGGATAAATTGAGAATGGGCTACCTGCTACATCTTGTCCTAGATTGAGAATGGAAAGATTTTACTGCTTTCAATTGCTAAGCAATATCTATAATAATTTATTCCTGTTATAGTCTTTAATAAACATACAACATTTAAATTAGATAAATGTTTAGATTAAGTAAAATTTAATCAGTTATTTTCACTAAAAATTAAGTTTAAAGGCAAATTTAAATACATTTGGAAATAACTAATAAAATCCGCATAACTTAATAATAAGTCCTTTTTGAAATGTGGCCTTTATACATATAACTTGTTCTGTCATAATATTTGTTAAATTATTTTTGTATTTAATAATATGAACCAGTTCCTCTACCTTTAAATGCCTCTGCCTACAATAAGTTCTACTCTGACAGTAATGGAATGCTTCCCATTTCATCTACTATTTTACATATACTGGGCACAGAGTCAATACCTGGTGGGAAATTAATTAGAGTCAAGTATTTAATTATGGCTTTAGTTACTTACTCTGAAAGGTCATTATAAAATTATTTGTGTATTCAAGTTTGTTAGAAATATGTAAAAAAGTCAAACTATCTTTTGTATGATATGAAAAGGTTATTAGTAAGTTAATATGAGCCTGTTAAAATAGATGTGATCAAGTGGTTTTCTCTTCTTATGACAGTTCCTCTTCATCTTAAAGCTATAAAGCCAGGGTTGGGAGGTAGTGCATCAGGTTAAGTGCACATGTCACAAAGCACAAGGACCAGCATTAGGATCCCTGTTCAAGCCCCTGGCTCCCTAGCTGTAGGGGCAGAGGTGAGGGGTTGGGGGTTGGGGGGTGGGGGGAGTGTAGCTTTGCAAACCCTGAAGGTCTGCAGGTGTCTTTTTCTCCCCCTCTCTGCCTTTCCCTCCTTTCTCAAATTCTCTCTGTCCTATTCTATAGCAATAACAATAACAACAAGGACAAGAAAATAGGAAAAAATGCCCTCTTGGAGAAGTGGGTTCATAGTGCAGACACCAAGCCACAGTGATAAACCTGGAGAAAAACAAAACAAAACAAACAAAGAATAAAACACAACAACTATAAAACTATTCTAACATCTTATATGGTCTAAAATCCCACATTCCTTGACTAGTATTTGCCCCATTCACATACCACCAAGTTTCACAATTTGGTTTCAAACTACTCTATTGCTTACTCGCTCCTGCTCCATCTTCATGATTAGAAACTCTCTAAATCCCTCTAAACTAAGGGCATAATTGAAAGGTAGAGCATTGCAATACCTGTTTATTTATTTATTTATTACCTAATCTGAAATGGTCTTTATCTAAATATGTGAAGTGTTTTCTTCTAAATCTTGTTTAAATATATATATATATATATATATATATATATATATATATATATATATATATATATATATT